>NC_053026.1:348304840-348322576 GCF_003073215.2 Triticum urartu
CCTTCATGAAGAACTCCGGTAAACAAAAGGAATGAAAAGAAAGAGAAATTGAAAACACAAGGTGGAGCCTTGTAAAGATTTAGATAGATCTCCGTGATTACATAGTTGAAAGAGGTTGGAACCCCGGGAAAAAGATAAAATGAAACAAATGAAACCGAGAATTTGAAGGGCCTCCGGAATAAAGAATTAAATCACTTGGATGAAACAAAGAATAAGAATTACGTTGTGCGCATCCTTCAACAATTTAATTGCTGACAAGCAATGGATTTGGTATACTACTTATCCTCGAAGAAAGATTAAGATAGATATAGCGCAAACTTGAGAAAGTCTTCAACGATCCACCGGTAGAATTTGAAAAGCACGAATGCATAGATATGATACACAAAGGAAGAAAACTCTTGAACGAACCACCGTAAGAATTTAAAAAGAATGAATAAAACATAACGAAACACCGGGAAGAATTAACAAATGAACGAAGATGCTTGAAAGTATTTAGATCCATGAGAACGAAGAGATCACGAGCCGATTAAAGATCACTTGAACGAAGCACCAGTAAAATTTGGAGAATGATAGCTGAAAGCTGAGAATGAATAAATCTTAGATGATGGGCTCTGGATGAACAAACTGAAAAGGCTCCTGAATTGCTCCAGATAGGTGAAAAGAATTCTCACAACTGAAAATAATTATGAGAGAATGGTATAAAGCTAGCACCATGAATCCTGAAGAGGCAAGAACAAGATTGCGAGAAATTCTTCTTCGGTCTTCAAATCCGAGAATGACGACGAGGAACACCACCAAGAATTATTTAGACACTCCGGAATGAAGAATGGAAAGGTTGATCCAACGATGAAAAGAATTTGAAAGATCTTGGAGAATTACATTTGACTGATGATAATTCATTCTTAAGTCAAACTTTGACAAGAATTTGAGAATACCTCCGAGAAAATAGAAGAGTCAGGTAAGATCCTGGAAAAGACCTGTGGGTTAGGGCCCACTCAAGAGAAACACCGTTGAAATGATTACTTGAAAGATATTGCACCGGTTGAATTAAATGACTTGAATGAGATAACAGACTCGAGATATCTTGAACACACCGGAACAAATGAATAGTGAAGAGTGGATGATTATGAGGTGCACCGGTATGATAAAAGCATTTGAAATACAGAAAAGAATATGATCAACACTGAAAGCTTGAATTAGATCCACCGGAGAAGAAAAATAATGAATAGTGGTGAACTAGAAACTTCATTAAAATCTTCATGAGCATCACCAGATAAGAACATTGAAGGAAAAGAATGGAGAGGCTTCACATCAATCAAATGGATACTCGATTAAGAAATCTGAGTCCTTGAAGAAAACAAGGGAGGGAGGGCGGGAAAACAAAGACAACTTGGGATGGATGAACGAACACTGTTGAGAAAGCTGAGATTGGATCTTGTGGATGTTGAAATGTTTGGATCCACTTGAAGAGAAACACACCGGTGAAAAGGATTGACATGACAATCTCGATTATCATGAAGGATTGGTATTCACATCGGAGTATGAACACACCATTTGGGGAAGGTATGGAATCAACATTTTACTTCGAAGCAACTCGAATACCACAACTCAAAAACAAAACAAAGGATTGGCTTGCAAAATAAGCCAGAACAAACATATGACTGAGATTTCGTCCGAAGTTTTCGTGGTGGGGCCCACACGGGCTCGATTGTACAGCACCATCATGTACAAGGCAGTGCACATGACATAGGAAGCGTCCCCGAGTCGGCATAGCCAAGGACTCTTTAAGACACAACGAGACCACTGTAAAACCGACCGTGAATAGGCGGACCACTAGACGTCGAACCCCAATTTCATATCATACATTTGTCGGAAAGATATCCTAAGAGCTACTTGAATTCCCAGTTATAAACTCCCGAAAGTTTCCGGTTATGCAATCAGGTGTTGGGGATACAGGGGAAGCATAATATCTCACCCAAAACTAACAAATCCTACATCCAGCTGTATCCATCCTTCAACATATAACCAAGAAACCTTCGGAAATCATCTACCTCAAACTTCGAAAAGCATCCGTTATACAAGCTATGGCAATACTCCCGAACTCCCGCCCCAGTACTGGGTGGCGCGAGGTTATCTCACCAACGAACTGCATAAAAGAGATTTTCGATGTCGGCGTACTAAACTTAGCTTCCAGAACTGCAACGATAAAATTATGACGACAACACCTCAGAGCTCAACTCCCCGGGACACTTCCACAAAACCCCTGACAGGAGGCACCAAGACAATGTTCTCATCATAAAACCATCGGAACGATTCCAAGATTCCCGCGTGATACTAAAATTTTTTTAGTCAAATTTGAGAAGAGAAGAGTCAAAACTCTACGTCAGGATGCCTTACCAGAGCGATGAGGAGACTAGGGAGTAAAAAGAATTCCTAAACTTTCCAATATATAATTCCTAAATGACTCAAAACATTTTTCTAGACACAACTCGGCCGCTAAAAACGATCAAGCAATGGGGCTCCTAAGGTCGGGGAAGGCTCTGATACCAACTTGTAACGCCCTCGATGCGGCTATATCTCCCACGTGTCGAAGCACGACTTAGAGGCATAACCGCATTGAAAGCAATGTCGCAAGAGAGGTAATCTTCACACAACCCAGGTAATACATAAGGGAAAAAGATACATGGTTGGCTTACAATCGCCACTTCACACAATACATGAATAAAGCATTACATCATCCAGATACAATCAAGGTCCGACTACAGAATCAAAATAAAAGAAGAACCCCAAATGCGACAAAGGTCCCAGATCGACCCCAACTGGGCTCCACTACTGAACAACTAGAACGAAACAACACAAAGGACAAGATCTTCATCGAGCTCCTTCTTGAGCTTGGTTGCGACACCTGCTCTGTAACATCGGCACCTGCAAACTGGTTTTGGAAGTATCTGTGAGCCACAGGGACTCAGCAATCTTGCACCCTCGCGATCAAGACTATTTAAGCTTATGGGTAAGGTAAAAGGTATGAGGTGGAGCTGCAGCAAGCGACTATCATATATGGTGGCTAACATACGCAAATGAGAGCGAGAAGAGAAGGCAAAGCACGGTCGATAAAAGTATGATCAAGAAGTGATCCTATAGCAACCTACGTCAAGCATAACTCCAACAACCGTGTTCACTTCCCGGACTCCGCCGGAAAGAGACTATCACGATTACACACGCGATTGATTCATTTTAATTAAGTTAAGGTTCAAGTTATCTACAATCGGACATTAACAAATTCCCATCTGCCCATAACCACGGGCACGGCTTTCAAAAGTTCAAATACATGTAGGGTGTCCCAACTTAGCCCATCACAAGCTCTCACGGTTAACGAAGGAATAGACCTCCTCCTGAGACGTTCCGATCAGACTCGGTATCCCGGTACAACAAGACATTTCGACAGGGTAAAACTAAACCAGCAACACCGCCCGAATGTGCCGACAAATCTCGATAGGAGCTTCACATATCTCTTTCTCAGGGCACACTCAGTTTGTCTTAGGTACGGGTAGTCCAGCCCAGAGTTGCCCCTGGTGGTCACCGGCAGCTGACAGGTTGGACCAACACTCAGAGGAGCACTGGCCCGGGGGGGTAAAATAATAATGACCCTTGAGTCTGCGAAACCCAAGGGAAAAAAAGGCTAGGTGGTGAATGGTAAAACCAATGTTGGGCATTGCTGGAAGAGCTTTACTTAAGGCGAACTATCAAGGGGTTCCCATTATAGCCCAACCGCGTAAGGAACACAAAATCCGGGAACATAACACCGATATGAAGGAAACTAGGGCGGCAAGAGTGGAACAAAACACCAGGCATAAGGCCGAGCCTTCCACCCTTTACCAAGTATATAGATGCATTAATTAAATAAGATATATAGTGATATCCCTACAAGTAAACATGTTCCAACAAGGAACAACATCTCCATGTTCCAACAAGGAACAAACTTCAATCTTCACCTGCAACTAACAATGCTATAAGAGGGGCTGAGCAAAGCGGTAACATAGCCAATCAACGGTTTGCTAGGACAAGGTGGGTTAGAGGCTTGGTTTAACAATATAGGAGGCATGATAAGAAAGTGGTAGGTATCGCAGCATAGGCATAGCAAAAGAGCGAGCAACTAAGCAAGCAAAGATAGAAGTGATTTCGAGGGTATGATCATCTTGCCTGACAAAGTTCTCCGAGTTGACGTAAGCTTGATCCTCGTAAGCGTACTCAATGGGTTCCTCGATCACGTAACTCGTCCCGGCTCTACCCAAATCAAGAACACAAGCAAAGGAAACACAATCAACCACGGTGCAATGCGCAAGCAACATGATGCAAAACATGGCATGATATGCGGGATGTGATATGCAATGCATATGCGTGCTCCGGAAGGAAAAGATTGAAACAGATCAACTTGGCAAACCAAGAGTGCCGCTGGAAAGATGAGTTGATTTCGGTCGAAATTGATATAAAGATCACCGGAATCGGATGCACGGTTTGCAAATGGCAAGCAAAACAATAATGGCACAATTCTGCGATTAACAGCACGATGCCATCTAGAATGCAACAAGAAACTAAGCTACTGCACTCCAACATAGCAACAAAGCACATGGCAGTGATCTACTCAAGATGCTTGACAAAAGATGAACACTGAGCTACGGCTAAATCACACAAGAGCAGTTCAAACAAGCATGGCAAAAGTGCAAAAGATATCAGCATCACAGACTTAGTGAAAATACTAACATGTCAGGAATTAACATCAGGAAGCAATGTTTAGAGCAAGATAACAACATGCTACAGGAACAGAACATAGCAACAAGGCATGGCATGAATCTAATCAAAGCATATAACAAAAGTCCCTTACTGACCATAAGCCAAAAAGGATCAGAAGATATGATGGCACCCATGTAAACATAGCAAGTTTCGTTAACAGATTCAGACTTAGCAGAAAACTGGACATGGCAAAAACAGAATTATGAAGGCATGTTTGCGAGCTCGATGCACTCAACACAAGGCATTGCATGACAAGCTAAGCATACTACAGCAAGAAGACATGATATGAAGCCAAAGCAAAGAACAATTCATAGCATGCATGGATCAACTACAACAACCTTGGCAAAATTGATTAACACGTAAACAATCTGCCAGGAACATTTTATAGCAAAAGTAGAGCAAGATTGAGTCATGCTAGGGCACTCCATAAATGCAAACAGGGGCATGGATGGATAGAGCATAACCATATCAAATCATCCTTACTGAACATACTCAAAAGAAGCATGGATCTCTCTGTAGCAACATGAATACATGGCATAAAAATAACAGCAGAGAAATGACTTAGTGAAATTCTAAGTCCCTGAAATCAGCAATATCACGAGAGCTACTTTGCATGCTTGTGCTAGTCACCACATTGATCACAAAAATACATGGCATACACCCCTGTAAAGATGGCATGGCATAGCCCAAAACACATGTAGAGCTCATGCCCATATGCAGCACACAATAATGTAGCAAAAATGACAAATGCTCATAATCTGCTAAGAATCAGCACCTAACATTTATAGCACTCTTGCATCAACTATTTGGGCATCAAGATGGACTCAAACAAGCATGGCACAATGGAACAAAATGAAGAGCACATCATGATGAACATTTTGATATATTAGCACAAAACGGAGCACATGAAGTTATGATGATAGTAAGAAATGAACAGGGAAAGACTTAGAGAAACGGGTCAACCTCTGGTTCAGATCTGATCTGGCTGATATAGATCGCGGAGAAGCGAGTTCGCCGAAGATGGGGAGTCGGTCCGGGATGGAGGTGAGTCGGCGAGGTTGAGGCCCGATCGGCCCGACAACGGGACGACTGCGGTGGTCTGCGGCGCTTGCGCGACGCCGAGCGATTGCCGCAGGGGGGCGCTGGCAAGGCGGACGCGCGCGGACGGGCTACGGTGGGCCGCGACTGGTGGACCGGCGGCGGCGCGCGCGGCGGACGCAGCGCGGGTCGTGGGATGCGAACCAGAGCATCGGTGGAGAGGCGCGCGGGCGTGCAGGCGCGGTGCGGGCGGGACGGCGGGTGAGTGGGGACGGCGACACGTGGCGCGACAGAGATTGGGGGGGCGGTGGCGGACGTGTCGGCGCGGCGCGGACGCGTCCGTGCGCGGAGGAGAGAGGTTGTGACGCGAAATTTCGGAGGGGCACATATTTATAGGTAGAGGGAGCTAGGAGAGTCCAAATGAGGTGCGGTTTTCGGCCACGCGATCGTGATCGAACGGCCGAGAGGATGGAGGGGGTTTGGATGGGTTTTGGGCCACTTTGGAGGGGTGTTGGGCTGCAACACACACGAGGCCTTTACGGTTCCCCGGTTAACCGTTGGAGTATCAAACGGACTCCAAATGGCACGAAACTTGACAGGCGGTCTACCGGTGGTGTACCAAGGCCGCTTGGCAAATCTCGGTCCATTCCGAGAACGTTTAACACGACACGAAAAGAGACAAAAGGGGGCGCTGGAGGACATAGGAGTGTCGGATTGCAAAACGGATAACGGGGAAAATGCTCGGGGATGCATGAGACGAACACGTATGCAAATGATGCACATGATGACATGATATGAAATGCATGACATGAACAAAATGCAAAACGAAGACAAAACCCAACACGAATCTCATAACTTAGAGCCGAAAATGGCAAGAGTTGGAGTTACAAATATGGTAAGTTACATCCGGGGTGTTACAACCTGTGGTGGATTCCTCGAGGGGCTGAGGATGAACTAGTATAGTGGTTGAACAGCCAGGAGGTGAGGTGTTCTTGAGCTCAGATGAGCTAGGTGGGTGTGAGGATGGTCTGAATGATCCGATCCCTCTCGGGTGGTGGCTAAGTCCTATTTATAGTGGCCTTGGTCCTCTTCCCAAATGTAGGAAGGGATCCCACAACGGCCAAATTCAAAGGGAGACAACTAGTACAAGTTATCCTGACAAAAGTAGTCTTCGCCTGCAAAGGCTCTGGTGGTGACGTTGTAGTGGGATCACGTCTCTGTCTCCGTCTCGCGGTCTTGGTCTTGTTGCACCAATATGGAAACCTTTGCCTGATCTCGGGACTCCATGCTGCCTCCTTGGACACAAAGGGAAACTGTACACTGCTGTGCGCGTGCGCCCGCCGGCCTTGGTCGTCATGGCTCACAGTCACATGTACACCTCGTGAGGTGCACCTTGCATTGATATCTCGCTCCTCGGGAGCCATCTCAGTGAGGCCGCCCCTAGGAGTTTGTGCGTCGTCTGGCTGCGGCTTGCCTCACGAGGCATTGGTTCTGCAAATCACGAGCAATACGACGCTGAGGGAGCACATTGTGGGCGCAGGCCAGGCGAGTCTGGTACCCTATACGCCAGGATGCCGATAAATCTATAAAGATTGGACACTCACATATCACATTTTTCTAAATAATCCTTTTCAATTGTGCATGCCAAAGTTACAGTGATTTTTTCAAACAACCAATGTAGCTATCATGTACATGCACCATTGTTAGTCTTGCATTCAAATTCATTAGTCTTGGATGATTTAAGGTTCTATTATGAAGTAATATATGTAATATTCATATATGAATTCAACGACCATTTCTTTTTGTGAGCGGACTACAATATCCATTTCTTTTGTGGGACTACAATATCCATTTCTTTTTTGTGCGCCTCTACAATAACACGTCAATGCATTATGTTTAAAGTAAATAACCAATGGCACTAAATTATCTATTTACGAGAAATACATAGGCTGAGCGTTTGATCCTTTTTTGTGAACGCGCCTCTACACCCGTACGATTGGCCGCGCCCGTGTGAACGTCCAAGTTATCGGCGCATCATCCCGAGTTATTGTTTTTCTGGGGTGGACTTCACACCAGTTATTAACTGCTGACGCGTGCCCCGTGTACACAGTCTAGCATGACCTTCCCGCTAGCACGGTCCAAAATTAGTTGAAACTGGATACGAACGATCCCGCGGGCGGCAAAATCTCCCGCCTCCTTCTAAAATTTCCGCCACCTTAGTCTTTAGCATGCGAAATCCCCCTTTTGTCCTTGGTGCACGGAGACCAACAGTTACAATACCGCCCTCATCTACATAGATAGGTCGGGGCTGCTTTGGTAACTTCCGGTTCCCCCACTACACGGCACCCCCATTTCCTCCCCCTCCGCAAAAACGACTAACTACACGCACACCAGAGCATATTACATCACGTCCGTACTTCATCGGCCTTTCTCCCCTCCCCTCTCGAAACCCTACTTGCTCCATCATGGCGTTACCCACAGCCTTCACAGAATCGGTAGATGGCGAGTCAGTATAACTCTCCACTGCAGCGACGTCGCTCACGATCTGCTTCTGCGGGGCCGATCTTACCCCACCGCACTCCCTAAGAACAAGTAGTTTGATCACACTATCACAGCATTCATGCCTGACGGTGTCCTGGACTAGGGGGTACTCACCACGTCTCCCGATCTGTTAGATTGGGCCGAGGACCCCCATCGTATACTCATGGGCCAGTTCGGACAGCTACCGCATACATGGAAGATTCCACAAGACTTGGTGATCAAGACAAGGACTCCTCCCCACCGGCGTATTCGGCTAGGACTCTTGTTATCCTAGGCCTCTGGTGCATTATATAAACCGAGGCCAGGCTAGTCGATAGATATATACAACAATCATACCATAGGCTAGCTTCTAGGGTTTTAGCCTCTACGATCTCGTGGTAGATCAACTCTTGTAATACATCATCAATATCAATCAAGCAGGACGTAGGGTATTACCTCCATCAAGAGGGCCCGAACCTGGGTAAACATTGTGTCCCTGCCTCCTGTTACCATCATCCTAGACGCACAGTTCGGGACCCCCTACCCGAGATCCGCTGGTTTTGACACCGACATTGGTGCTTTCATTGAGAGTTCCGCTGTGTGATCGGCAAAAGGATCGATGGCTCGTCTGCAGGTCAACTACGATGGCCGGCATCTTCGTCGCCGGCTCGACTGGTCACCTTGGCTACCAAGGACCGTGCTCCATCTCCGATCGTCATGTTCGGACGGGGCCTTCATCAACATCAACTCATCTCTATCAATGATCATAGAGGATCATCATGGACTCGAGGGCTCAACGTCAACATTGCTCTCGGGCGCCGTGCTGTTTTATCTGGACAGCGAAACTTGTTGCCATACGCCATCGAGCATCGTGAGTTGCTTCATGGAGGAATTGTGCGACATACGTCTACATATCCAGAATGTCATGGACGGGAATCTGGACAAGTTTAGGGCGTGGTCTCCAGAGCCCAGCTCGGAGGTCCTTTGGAAGATCCAACCGTTCATCTACTGCGGAATTCCCATATCTACCACCCCTCCAAATTTCAGCTCGATCCAACGGTTCAAACTCCGGGAACCTTCCGATGAGTGGACCAATTTTCGGATTTTTCTGCGCGAATACGGATCGACCCGAATTCATGTTTCTTTATGAACGTGATATTGGACAACCTTTTTAGAGGAATTCTCTTCTAGGGTATTGTGCGTTGTTTTTAAACACGTGCCCGTAAATTTTTAAGCCTCCCCTGAGGTCATCTTCATCATCATGCTGGTGTCAAACCAGTCCGGCAATATTGCTCCAAGGCTGCCGACCTGCGCTAGACACGTCGTCACTTTGTTGAGCCGAGCTCAACTTCTTCGGATCATCATCTCGGCAAGCCGAACAAGAGTCCGGCATCGCGAAGGATAAATCATCACCAACATCGCCGCCCCACGGATTACACGGAGCGGGCATACCGGCATCGCACACGGTCACTTCATCAAGCCGGCATTGACCACGTCACCTGCATCGGCAGGGCCGCACTGTTGCTTCTTCAAGCCTGGTGTCCATCACGCCGACCTACTTTGACTCATGCTGAACATCAGGCTTCGACATCTCGGCTGGACAGTGGCGCTATTGTCGATCGGAGAGCAAACGGTTGGCAGACATATAGAGGGTCATAGGTTCGTGTTAAATGTTGGTTGATACCCCCATGCAGGGCATGACGTGGTATTCGTAGGTTCCCACTGATGGTCCAGGATAGAGATTCTCTTCTCGGACTATTTCACGCAAGCACGAGTATCACTTTTGGACATGTGGTCTAAGTCCGAGACGCTGAATAGAGATTATATTATGCTTATGTTAAAGTTTTTGCTGTTCGACAGGAAGCCATTATTGGCTGACCTGAGTGGTTCGGCGGTGTTACATCAAGGTATATTCGTGCTAGCCACAAACGGGACGCGACTCTGGTAAGGGTCCGGCGGGCCTACACCTTGTAACACGTGCTGGGGCGCCACGCAAGATCCGGCGCCATCACGTGGGGCTGGTAAAGGGGTGCGACCTTCCCCGACCTTGATTCGGTTCACCACCTTTCACAGCCTCTAAAACTAACTTCGAATATTTCCTTTTTTATACTTTCAATAATTATTTATATGCCCAAATTTCATATATAATATTATCTCTTCATATTTTTCAAGAAAATTACGTTTACCAGTTGTACCATGCCCTAATACCATCTCCCTGACCGTAGCTCATCACACTTCATTACCCATCTGACTTCTTCATCCCTCCGCTGACTCAATTGACCATGGCTATCCCTACTCAATTCTCTTCATCGCACCTTTTACGTTAAATTCCATCAAGCTCACTACTCATCACGACAGATTACCCAGCTGACTGTGGCACGAGAGGGGACAAGGGACAAGCCAGAGCCTCAAAAGCCCATGCGCCTAGGGTTCCACATAAGGGAAGAGTCCCAATGGTGGAAGGCACCTATAGGTGCCTTGGGGGGAGGGAAACCTCCCCTTGGCTGCCGCACCTAGGAGATTGGATCTCCTAGGCTGGCGCACCACCCCCCCTTGGCCCTCCTATATATAGTGGGGGAGAGGAGGGACTTGAAACACACCTTATGCCTTTGGTGCAGCCCCTCCCTCTCTCCCAAGTTCTTCTCCTCTCCCATGGTGCTTGGCGAAGCCCTGCAGGATTGCCACGCTCCTCCACCACCACCACGCCGTTGTGCTGCTGCTGGATGGAGTCTTCCTCAACCTCTCCCTCTCTCCTTGCTGGATCAAGGCATGGGAGACGTCACCGGCTGTACGTGTGTTGAACGCGGAGGTGCCATGCGTTCGGCACTTGATCATCGGTGATTTGAATCACGACGAGTAGGACTCCATCAACCCCGTTCACTTGAACGCTTTCGCTTAGCGATCTACAAGGGTATGTAGATGCACCCTCCTTCCCTCGTTGCTGGTTTCTCCATAGATAGATCTTGGTGACACGTAGGAAAATTTTTGAATTTGCTACGTTCAAACCAAACGCATAACAACATACGTTGTTCCCTTTGTCATCGGTATGTTACTTGCCCGAGATTCGATCGTCGGTATCATACATACCTAGTTCAATCTCATTACCGGCAAGTCTCTTTACTCGTTCTGTAATGCATCATCATGTAACTAACTCATTAGTCACATTGCTTGCAAGGCTTATAGTGATGTGCATTACCGAGAGGGCCCAGAGATACCTCTCCCGACAATCAGAGTGACAAATCCTAATCTCGATCTATGCCAACTCAACAAACACCATCGGAGACACCTGTAGATCATCTTTATAATCACCCGGCTACGTTGTGACATTTTATAGCACACTAAGTGTACCTCCAGTATTCGGGACTTGCATAATCTCATAGTCATAGGAACATGTATAAGTCATGAAGAAAGCAATAGCAATAAACTAAACGATCATAGTGCTAAGCTAATGGATGGGTCTAGTCCATCACATCATTCTCTAATGATGTGATCCCATTCATCAAATGACAACACATGTTCATGGCTAGGAAACTTAACCATATTCGATTAACGAGCTAGTCAAGTAGAGGCATACTAGGGACACTCTGTTTGTCTATGTATTCACACATGTACTAAGTTTCCGGTTAATACAATTCTAGCATGAATAATAAACATTTATAATGATATAAGGAAATATAAATAACAACTTTATTATTGCCTCTAGGGAATATTTCCTTCAGTCTCCCACTTGCACAAGAGTCAATAATCTAGTTCACACCGTCATGTGAATTCACACCAATAGTTCACATCTTTATGTGATTAGTTCACATCTTTATGTGATTAGTTCACATATTCATGTGACTAATACCCAAAGGGTTTACTAGAGTCAATAATCTAGTTCACATCTCAATGTGATTAACACCCAAAGAGTGATCATGTTTTGCGTGTGAGAGAAGTTTAGTCTACTGGTCTGCAACATTCAGATCCGTATGTATTTTGCAAATTTCTATGTCTACAATACTCTGCACGGAGTTACTCTAGCTAATTTCTCCAACTTTCAATATGTATCTAGATCGAGACTTAGATTCATCTAGATCGGTGTAAAAAGCTTGCATCGACTAACTCTTTATGATGAACTCTTTTATCACCTCCATAACCGAGAAATATTTCCTTAGTCCTCTAAGGATAATTTTGACTGGTGTCTAGTGATCTACTCCTAGATCACTATTGTACTCCCTTGCCAAAGCATGCTAAGGTATACAATAGGTCTGGTACACAGCATAGCATACTTTATAGAACCTATGACTGAGGCATAGGGAATGACTTTTCATTCTCTTTCTATTTTCTGTCATGGCTGGGTTTTGATTCTTTACTCAATTTCACACCTTACAACTTAGGCAAGAACTCCTTCTTTGACTTGATCCATTTTGAACTCTTTCAAAATCTTGTCAAGGTATGTGCTTTGTGAAAGTCCTATCAAGCGTTTTGATCTATCACTATAGATCTTGATGCTCAATATATAAGCAGCTTCACCGAGGTCTTTCTTTGAAAAATTCCTTTCAAACACTCCTTTATGCTTTCCAGAAAATTCTACAAAATTTCTGATCAACAGTATGTCATTCACATATACTTATTAGAAAGGTTGTAGTGCTCCCATCACTTTCTTGTAAATACAGGCTTCACCATAAGTCTATATAAAACCGTATGCTTTGATCATCTTATCAAAGTGTATATTCCAACTCCGAGATGCTTGCACCAGTCCATAGATGGATTGCTGGAGTTTGCATACTTTGTTAGCACCTTTTAGGATCGACAAAACCTTTTGGTTGCATCATATACAAGTCTTCTTTAAGAAATCCATTAAGGAATGCAGTTTTGACATCCATTTGCCAGATTTCATAAAATGCAGCAATTACTAACATGATTCGGACAAACTTAAGCATCGCTACGAGTGAGAAAATCTCATCGTATTCAACATCTTCAACTTGTCAAAAACCTTTTGCGACAAGTCAAGCTTTGTAGATAGTAATACTACCATCAGCGTCCTCTTCCTCTTGAAAATCCATTTATTCTCAATGGCTTGCCGGTCATTGGGCAAGTCAACCAAAGTCCATACTTTGTTCTCGTACATGGAGCCCATCTCAGATTTCATGGCCTCAAGCCATTTCGTGGAATCTAGGCTCATCATCGCTTCCTAATAGTTCGTAGGTTCGTCATGGTCTAGTAACATGACTTCCAGAACAGGATTACCGTACCACTATGGTGCGGAACGTGCTCTGGTTGAACTACGAGGT
The DNA here is from genome assembly GCF_003073215.2 of Triticum urartu. NCBI lineage: Eukaryota > Viridiplantae > Streptophyta > Magnoliopsida > Poales > Poaceae > Triticum > Triticum urartu. The sequence goes on from NC_053026.1 coordinate 348,318,463, forward strand.
TCAGTAGTAACTTGATCCTAAGTTTCATGATCGTTATCATTAGCTTCCTCACTAGTTGGTGTAGGCATCACGGGAACGATTTTCTGTGATGAGCTACTTTCCAATTCGAGAGAAGGTACAATTACCTCATCAAGTTCTACTTTCCTCACATTCACTTCTTTCGATAGAAACTCCTTCTCTAGAAAGGATCCATTCTTAGCAACAGAGATCTTGCTTTCGGATCTACGATAGAAGGTGTACCCAGCAGTTTCTTTTGGGTATCCTATGAATACGCACTTCTCCGATTTGGGTTCGAGCTTATCAGGCTGAAGCCTTTTCATATAAGCATCGCAACCCCGAACTTAAAGAAACGACATCTTAGGTTTCTTGCCAAACCACAGTTCATATGGTGTCGTCTCAACGGATTTAGATGGTGCCCTACTTAACGTGAATGCAGCTGTCTCTAATGCATAACCCCAAAATGATAGTGGTAAATCAGTACGAGACATCATAGATCACACCATATCCAATAAAGTACGGTTACGACGTTCGGACACACCATTACAGTATGGTGTTCCAGGTGGCGTGAGTTGTGAAACTATTCCACATTGTTTTAAATGAAGGCCAAACTCGTAACTTAAATATTCGCCTCCACGATCAGATCGTAGAAACTTTATTTTCTTGTTACAATGATTCTCTACTTCACTCTAAAACTCTTTGAACTTTTCAAATGTTTCAGCCTTGTGTTTCATTAAGTAGACATACCCATATCTGCTCAAATCATCTGTGAAGGTTAGAAAATAATGATACCCGCCGCGAGCCTCAACACTCATCGGACCGCATACATCGGTATGTATTATTTCCAATAAGACAGTGGCTCACTCCATTGTTCCGGAGAACGGAGTCTTAGTCATCTTGCACATGAGGCATGGTTCGCAAGCATAAAATGATTCATAATCAAGTGTTTCCAAAAGTCCATCCGCATGGAGTTTCTTCATGTGCTTTACACCAATATGACCTAAACGACAGTGCCACAAGTGTGTTGCACTATCATTATCAACTTTGCATTTTTTGGCATTAATATTATGAATATGTGTATCACTACGATCGAGATTCAATAAATCATTTATATTGAGTGTATGACCATAGAAGGTTTTATTCATGTAAACAGAACAACAATTATTATCTGACTTGCATGAATAACCGTATCACAATAAGCATGATCCAATCATATTCATGCTCAATGCAAACACCAAATAACATTTATTTAGGTCCAACACTAATCCCGAAGGTAGAGGGAGTGTGCCATGGTGATCGTATCAACCTTGGAATCACTTCCAACACACATCATCACTTCGCTCTTAACTAGTCTCTATTCATTCTGCAACTCCTGTTTTGAGTTACTAATCTTAGCAACTGAACTAGCATCAAATACACTGGGGTTACTATGAACACTAGTAGAGTACATATCAATAACATGTATATCAAATATATCCTTGTTCACTTTGCCATCCTTCTTATCCGCCAAATATTTAGGGTAGTTTCGCTTCCAGTGACCATTTCCTTTGCACAAGAAGCACTCAATTTTAGGCTTAGGTCTAGCTTTGGTCTTCTTCACGGGAGTGGCAACTTGCTTGCCATTCTTCTTGAAGTTCCCTTTCTTTCCCTTGCCCTTTTACTTGAAACTAGTGGTCTTGTAAACCATCAACACTTGATGCTTTTTCTTATTTCTACCTTCGCCAATTTCAGCATCGCGAAGAGTTTGGAAATCATTTCCGTTATCCCTTGCATATTATAGTTCATCATGAAGTTCTAGTAACTTGGTGATAGTGACTAGAGAACTCTGTCAATCACTATCTTATCTGGAAGATTAACTCCCACATTATTCAAGCGATTGTACTACCCAAACATTCTGAGTACATGCTCACTGGCCGAGCCATTCTCCTCCATCTTGTAGGCAAAGTACTTGTCGGAGGTCTCTAACCTCTCGACATGGGCATGAGCCTGAAATACCAATTTCAACTCTTGGAACATCTCATATGCTCCGTGGCGTTCAAAACATTTATGAAGTCCTGGTTCTAAGTCGTAAAGCATGGTGCACTAAACTATCAAGTAGTCATCATACTGAGCTTGTCAAACATTCATAACATCTGCATTTGCTCCTGTAATAGGTCTGTCACCTAGAAGTGCATCAAGGACAAAATTCTTCTGTGCAGCAACGAGGATAATCCTCAAATCATGGACCCAGTCCAAATCATTGCTACTATCATCTTTCAACTTAGTTTTCTCTAGGAACATATCAAAATAAAACAAGGGAGTTATACACGAGCTATTGATCTATAACATAGATATGCAAATACTATCAGGACTAAGTTCATGATAAATTAAGTTCAATTAATCATATTACTTAAGAACTCCCACTTAGATAGACATCCCTCGAGTCATGTAAATGATCACGTGATCCATATCAACTAAACCATGTCTGATCATCACGTGAGATGGAGTAGTTTTCAATGGTGAACATCTCTATGTTGATCATGTCTACTATATGATTCACGTTCGACCTTTCAGTCTCAAGTGTTCCAAGGCCATGTCTGTACATGCTAGGCTAGTCAAGTTTAACCCGAGTATTCCGCATGTGCAAAACTGTCTTGCACCCATTGTATGTGAACGTAGAGCTTATCACACCCGATCATCATGTGGTGTATCGGCTGATGAACTGTCGCAATGGTGCATACTCAGGGAGAACACTTATACCTTGAAATTTCAGTGAGGGATCAACTTATAATGCTACCGCCGAACTAAGTAAAATAAGATGCATAAAAGATAAACATCAAATGCAATCAAAATATGTGACATGATGCGGCCATCATCATCTTGTGCCTTTGATCTCCATCTCCAAAGCGCTGTCATGACCTCCATCGTCACCGGCTTGACACCTTGATCTCCATCGTAGCGTCGTGGTCGTCTTGCCAACTATTGCTTCTACAACTATCGCTAACGCATAGTGATAAAGTAAAGCAATTACATGGCGTTTGCATTTCATACAATGAAGCGACAACCATAAGGCTCCTGCCAGTTGCCGATAACTTCTACAAAACATGATCATCTCATACAATAATGTATATCACATCATGTCTTGACCATATCACATCACAACATGCCCTGCAAAAACAAGTTAGATGTCCTCTACTTTGTTGTTGCAGGTTTTATGTGGCTGCAACGGGCTTCTAGCAAGAACTGTTCTTAACTACGCATCAAAACCACAATGATTTTTCATCAATTGTGTTGTTTTAACCTTCAACAAGGAATGCCCGTAGTCAAATTCGATTCAACTTAAGTTGGAGAAACAGACACCTGCCGGCCACCTGTGTGCAAAGCACGTCGGTAGAACCGATCTCATGAACGTGGTCATGTAATGTTTGTCCGGGCCGCTTCATCCAACAATACCGCCGAATCAAAATAAGACATTGGCGGTAAGAATTATAACTATTATCGCCCACAACTCATTGTGTTCTACTCGTGCATACCATCTACGAATAGACCTGGCTTGGATTCCACTGTTGGGGAACATAGCATGCAATTTCAAAAAAAATCCTACGATCATGCAAGGTCTTTCTAGGAGATGCATATCAACGAGAGGGGGAGAGTGTTCCACGTACCCTCGTAGACCGAAAGCGGAAGCGTTAGGTTAACGCGGTTGATGTAGTCCAACGTCTTCACGATCCAACTGATCCAAGTACCGAACGTACGGCACCTCCGTGTTCAGCACACGTTCAGCTCAATGACGTCCCTCGAACTCTTGATCCAGTAGAGGTTCGAGGGAGAGTTCTGTCAGCACGACGGTGTGGTGACGGTGATGGTGATGTGATCCGTGCAGGGCTTCGCCTAAGCACTACGACGCTATGACCAGAGGAGTAAACTCTGGAGGGGAGCACCGCACACGGCTAAGAGAACAATTGATGTGCCTTTGGGGTGCCCCCCGCCCCTGTATATAAAGGAGAGGGGAGGAGGTGGCCGGCCAGGAGGAGGCGCGCCGAGGGGGGAGTCCTACTAGGACTCCACTCCTAGTAGGAATCGGCCCCCCTTCCTTCCAACGAAGAGGGGTAAAGGGGAAAGAGGGGAGAGGGAGATG
>NC_053026.1:348323576-348346738 GCF_003073215.2 Triticum urartu
CATTAATTTCGCAAGATTCAGCATCGGCAATAGGAGCAATCGGAGTGCTAATAAAATCATTGTTGTTGGTATTGGAAAAGTCACATAATTTAGTATTATCTTGAGCCAACATGACAAACAATCAATCCAACACACAAGCAAACGAAAAAGGGACGAATAAAACGGCAAAGGTGAAGTGGGGGAGAGGAAAACGAGAGGCAAATGGCAAATGATGTAATGTGAGGAAGAAGAGTTTATGATGGGTACTTGGTATGTCTTGACTTGAGCGTAGATCACCCTGGCAACAGCGCCAGAAATCCTTCTTGCTACCTCTTGAGCATGCGTTGGTTTTCCCTTGAAGAGGAAAGGGTAATGCAGCAAAGTAGCGTAAGTATTTCCCTCAGTTTTGAGAACCAAGGTATCAATCCAGTAGGAGATAACACGCAAGTCACCTAGTACCTGCACAAACAATCAAGAACCTCACAACCAATGTGATAAAGGGGTTGTCAATCCGTACACGGTCACTTGCGAAAGTGAGATCTGATAAAGATAGTAAGATAAATATTTTTGGTATTTTTGTTCTATATATTGGAAAGTAAAGATTGCAAAATAGTAAACGAGATGTGATGTAAATAAAAAGAGATGCGATATAATAAGAAAGAGACCCGGGGGCCATAGGTTTCACTAGTGGCTTCTCTCATGATAGGATGTATTACGGTGGGTGAACAAATTACTGTCGAGCAATTGATAGAAGAGCGCATAGTTATGAGAATATCTAGGAAATGATTATGAATATAGGCATCACGTACGTGTTAAGTAGACCAAAACGATTCTGCATCTACTACTATTACTCCACACATCAACCGCTATCCAGCATGCATCTAGAGTATTAAGTTCATAAGAACAGAGTAATGCTTTAGGCAAGATGACATGCTGAGGGATAAACTCAAGCAATAAGATATAAACCCCATCTTTTTATCCTCGATGGCAACAATACAATACGTGCTGTCACTGGGAAAGGACACCGTAAGATTGAACCCAAAGCTAAGGACTTCTCCCATTGCAAGAAAGATCATCTAGTAGGCCCAACTAAATCGATAATTCGAAGAGACTTGCAAAGATATAAAATCATGCATATAAGAATTAAGAGAAGAACCAAATATTATTCATAGATAAACTTGATCATAAATCCACAATTCACCGGATCTCGGCAAACACACCACAAAAAGTATTACATCGAACAGATCTCCAAGAACATCGAGGAGAACTTTGTATTGAGAACCAAAGAGAGAGAAGAAGCCATCTAGCTAATAAATATGGACCCGAAGGTCTATGGTAAACTACTCACACATCATCGGAGAGGCTATGGTGTTGATGTAGAAGCCCTCCGTGATCGAATCCCCCTCTGGCAGATCGCCGGAAAAGGCCCCAGATGGGATCTCACGGATACAGAAGGTTGCGGTGGTGGAAAAGTAGTTCCGTGGCTCCCCCTGATGTTTTTAGGGTATAAGAGTATATATAGGCGAAAGAAGTACGTCGGTGGAGCTCCATGGGGCCCACGAGGGTGGGGGCGCACCTACCTGTTGGGGAACGTAGTAATTTCAAAAAAATTCCTACGCACACGCAAGATCATGTGATGCATAGCAACGAGAGGGGGGAGTGTGATCTACATACCTAGTAGATCGACAACGGAAGCGTTTGGTTGATGTAGTCGTACGTCTTCACGATCAGACCGATCAAGCACCGAAACTACGGCACCTCCGAGTTTTAGCACACGTTCAGCTCGATGACGATCCCCGGACTCTGATCCAGCAAAGTGTCAGGGAAGAGTTCCATCAGCACGATGGCGTGGTGACAATCTTGATGTACTATTGCTGCAGGGCTTCGCCTAAGCACCGCTACAATATTATCAAGGACTATGGTAGCTGGGGGCACCGCACACGGCTAAGGAAAAGATCACGTGGATCAACTTGTGTCTCTAGGGTGCCTCTGTCTCAGTATATAAAGGACCAAAGGGGGGAGGCTGGCCGGCCACATAGGGCGCGCCAGGAGAGTCCTACTCCCTCTGGGAGTAGGATTCCCCCCCCCAATCCTAGTTGGAATAGGACTCGTGGAGGGGGGAAACAGAGAGAGGGGCCGGCCCCCTCTCCTTGTCCAATTCGGACCAAGGAAGGGGAGGGGCGCGCGGCCCATGTAGGGCTGCCTCTTCTCTTTTCCACTAAGGCCCATCATGGCCCATTTAGCTCCCGGGGGGTTCCGGTAACCTCCCGGTACTCCGGTAAAATCCCGATTTCACCCGGAACATTTCCGATATCCAAACATAGGCTTCCAATATATCAATCTTTATGTCTCGGCCATTTCGAGACTCCTCGTCATGTCCGTGATCACATCCGGGACTCCGAACAACCTTCGGTACATCAAAATGCATAAACTCATAATATAACTGTCATCGTAACCTTAAGCGTGCGGACCCTACGGGTTCGAGAACAATGTAGACATGACCGAGACATGTCTCCGGTCAATAACCAATAGCGGGACCTAGATGCCCATATTGGCTCCTACATATTCTACGAAGATCTTTATCGGTCAGACCGCATAACAACATACGTCGTTCCATTTGTCATCGGTATGTTACTTGCCCGAGATTCGATCGTCAGTATTCCAATACCTAGTTCAATCTCGTTGCCGGCAAGTCTCTTTACTCGTTCTGTAATACATCATCCCGCAACTAACTCATTTAGTTGCAATGCTTGCAAGGCTTAAGTGATGTGCATTACCGAGAGGGCCCAGAGATACCTCTCCGACAATCGGAGTGACAAAACCTAATCTCGAAATACGCCAACCCAACATGTATCTTTGGAGACACCTGTAGTACTCCTTTATAATCACCCAGTTATGTTGTGACGTTTGGTAGTACCCAAAGTGTTCCTCCGATAAACGGGAGTTGCATAATCTCATAGTTATAGGAACATGTATAAGTCATGAAGAAAGCAATAGCAACATACTAAACGATCGGGTGCTAAGCTAATGGAATGGGTCATGTCAATCAGATCATTCTATTAATGATGTGATCCCGTTAATCAAATAACAACTCATTGTTCATGGTTAGGAAACATAACCATCTTTGATTAACGAGCTAGTCAAGTAGAGGCATACTAGTGACACTTTGTTTGTCTATGTATTCACACATGTATTATGTTTCCAGTTAATACAATTCTAGCATGAATAATAAACATTTATCATGATTATAAGGAAATAAATAATAACTTTATTATTGCCTCTAGGGCATATTTCCTTCAGTCTCCCACTTGCACTAGAGTCAATAATCTAGATTACACAGTAATGATTCTAACACCATGGAGCCTTGGTGCTGATCATGTTTTGCTCGTGGAAGAGGCTTAGTCAATGGGTCTGCAATATTCAGATCCGTATGTATCTTGCAAATCTCTATGTCTCCCACCTGGACTAGATCCCGGATGGAATTGAAGCGTCTCTTGATGTGCTTGGTTCTCTTGTGAAATCTGGATTCCTTTGCCAAGGCAATTGCACCAGTATTGTCACAAAAGATTTTCATTGGACCCGATGCACTAGGTATGACACCTAGATCGGATATGAACTCCTTCATCCAGACTCCTTCATTTGCTGCTTCCGAAGCAGCTATGTACTCCGCTTCACATGTAGATCCCGCTACAACGCTTTGTTTAGAACTGCACCAACTTACAGCCCCACCGTTTAATGTAAACACGTATCTGGTTTGCGATTTAGAATCGTCCGGATCAGTGTCAAAGCTTGCATCAACGTAACCTTTTACGATGAGCTCTTTGTCACCTCCATATACGAGAAGCATATCCTTAGTCCTTTTCAGGTATTTCAGGATGTTCTTGACCGCTGTCCAGTGATCCACTCCTGGATTACTTTGGTACCTCCCTGCTAGACTTATAGCAAGGCACGCATCAGGTCTGGTACACAGCATTGCATACATGATAGATCCTATGGCTGATGCATAGGGAACATCTTTCATATTCTCTCTATCTTCTGCAGTGGTCGGGCATTGAGTCTTACTCAACTTCACACCTTGTAACACAGGCAAGAATCCTTTCTTTGCTTGATCCATTTTGAACTTCTTCAAAACTTTGTCAAGGTATGTGGTTTGTGAAAGTCCAATTAAGCGTTTTGATCTATCTCTATAGATCTTAATGCCTAATATGTAAGCAGCTTCACCGAGGTCTTTCATTGAAAAACTTTTATTCAAGTATCCCTTTATGCTATCCAGAAATTCTACATCATTTTCAATTAGTAATATGTCATCCACATATAATATCAGAAATGCTACAGAGCTCCCACTCACTTTCTTGTAAATACAGGCTTCTCCAAAAGTCTGTATAAAACCAAATGCTTTGATCACACTATCAAAACGTTTATTCCAACTCCGAGAGGCTTGCACCAGTCCATAAATGGATCGCTGGAGCTTGCACACTTTTGTTAGCTCCCTTTGGATCGACAAAACCTTCTGGTTGCATCATATACAACTCTTCTTCCAGAAATCCATTCAGGAATGCAGTTTTGACATCCATCTACCAAATTTCATAATCATAAAATGCGGCAATTGCTAACATGATCGGACAGACTTAAGCATCGCTACGGGTGAGAAGGTCTCATCGTAGTCAATCCCTTGAACTTGCCGAAAACCTTTTGCGACAAGTCGAGCTTTGTAGACAGTAATATTACCGTCGCGTCAGTCTTCTTCTTGAAGATCCATTTATTCTCAATTGCTTGCCGATCATCGGGCAAGTCAACCAAAGTCCATACTTTGTTCTCATACATGGATCCCATCTCAATTTCATGGCTTCAAGCCACTTTGCGGAATATGGGCTCACATCGCTTCTTCATAGTTTAGGTTCATCATGATCTAGTAGCATGACTTCCAGAACAGGATTACCGTACCACTCTGGCGCGGATCTTACTCTGGTTGATCTACGAGGTTCAGTAGTATCTTGTTCTGAAGTTTCATGATCATCATCATTAGCTTCCTCGCTAACTGGTGTAGGTGTCGCAGAAACAGTTTTCTGTGATGTACTACTTTCCAATAAGGGAGTAGGTACAGTTACCTCGTCAAGTTCTACTTTCCTCCCACTCACTTCTTTCGAGAGAAACTCCTTCTCCAGAAAGTTTCCGAATTTAGCAACAAAAGTCTTGCCATCGGATCTGTGATAGAAGGTGTATCCAATAGTCTCCTTTGGATATCCTATGAAGACACATTTCTCTGATTTGGGTTCGAGTTTATCAGGTTGAAGCTTTTTCACATAAGCATCGCAACCCCAAACTTTTAGAAACGACAACTTTGGTTTCTTGCCAAACCACAGTTCATAAGGCGTCGTCTCAACGGATTTTGACGGTGCCCTATTTAACGTGAATGCAGCTGTCTCTAGAGCGTATCCCCAAAACGATAGCGGTAAATCAGTAAGAGACATCATAGATCGCACCATATCTAGTAAAGTACGATTACGACGTTCGGACACACCATTACGCTGTGGTGTTCCGGGTGGCGTGAGTTGCGAAACTATTCCACAATTTTTCAAATGTACACCCAACTCGTAACTCAAATATTCTCCTCCACGATCAGATCGTAGAAACTTTATTTTCTTGTTACGATGATTTTCAACTTCACTCTGAAATTCTTTGAACTTTTCAGACGTTTCAGACTTATGTTTCATTAAGTAGATATACCCATATCTGCTTAAGTCATCTGTGAAGGTGAGAAAATAACGATATCCGCCACGAGCCTCAATATTCATCGGACCACATACATCTGTATGTATGATTTCCAATAAATCTGTTGCTCTCTCCATAGTACCGGAGAACGGCGTTTTGGTCATCTTGCCCATGAGGCGCGGTTCGCAAGTACCAAGTGATTCATAATCAAGTGGTTCCAAAAGTCCATCAGTATGGAGTTTCTTCATGCGCTTTACACCGATATGACCTAAACGGCAGTGCCACAAATAAGTTGCACTATCATTATCAACTCTGCATCTTTTGGCTTCAACATTATGAATATGTGTGTTACTACTATCGAGATTCAACAAGAATAGACCACTCTTCAAGGGTGCATGACCATAAAAGATATTACTCATATAAATAGAACAACCATTATTCTCTGATTTAAATGAATAACCGTCTCGCATCAAACAAGATCCAGATATAATGTTCATGCTTAACGCTGGCACAAATAACAATTATTTAGGTTCTAATATTAATCCCGAAGGTAGATGTAGAGGTAGCGTGCCGACTGCGATCACATCGACTTTGGAACCATTTCCCATGCGCATCGTCAGCTCGTCCTTAGCCAATCTTTGCTTAATCCGTAGCCCCTGTTTCGAGTTGCAAATATTAGCAACAGAACCAGTATCAAATACCCAGGTGCTACTGCGAGCATTAGTAAGGTACACATCAATAACATGTATATCACATATACCTTTGTTCACCTTGCCATCCTTCTTATCCGCCAAATACTTGGGGCAGTTCCGCTTCCAGTGACCAGTCTGCTTGCAATAGAAGCACTCAGTTTCAGGCTTAGGTCCAGGTTTGGGTTTCTTCTCTTGAGTAGCAACTTGCTTGCTGTTCTTTTGAAGTTCCCCTTCTTCCCTTTGCCCTTTTTCTTGAAACTAGTGGTCTTGTTGACCATCAACACTTGATGCTCCTTCTTGATTTCTACCTCCGCAGCTTTCAGATCGCGAAGAGCTCGGGAATAGTTATTCATCCCTTGCATATTATAGTTCATCACGAAGCTCTTGTAGCTGGTGGCAGTGATTGAGAATTTCTGTCAATGACGCAATCATCTGGAAGATTAACTCCCATCTGGATCAAGTGATTATTATACCCAGACATTTTGAGTATATGCTCACTGACAGAACTTGTTCTCCTCCATCTTGTAGCTATAGAACTTATTGGAGCTTCATATCTCTCAATTCCGGGCATTTGCTTGAAATATTAACTTCAATTCCTGGAACATCTCATATGCTCCATGACGTTCAAAACGTCGTTGAAGTCCCGATTCTAAGCGTAAAGTATGGCACACAGAACTATCGAGTAGTTATCAGCTTTGCTCTGCCAGACGTTCATAACATCTGGTGTTGCTCCAGCAGCAGGCCTGGCACCCAGCGGTGCTTCCAGGACGTAATTCTTCTGTGCAGCAATGAGGATAATCCTCAAGTTACGGACCCAGTCCGTGTAATTGCTACCATCATCTTTCAACTCTGCTTTCTCAAGGAACGCATTAAAATTTAACGGAACAACAGCACGGGCCATTTATCTACAATCAAAGTAAACAAGCAAGATACTATCAGGTACTAGGTTTCATGATAAATTTAGGTTCAATTAATCATATTACTTAAAGAACTCCCACTTAGATAGACATCCCTCTAATCCTCTAAGTGATTACATGATCCAAATCAACTAAACCATGTCCGATCATCACGTGAGATGGAGTAGTTTCATTGGTGAACATCACTATGTTGATCATATCTACTATATGATTCACGCTCGACCTTTCGGTCTCCGTGTTCCGAGGCCATATCTGTATATGCTTGGCTCGTCAAGTATAACCTGAGTATTCCGCATGTGCAACTATTGCACCCGTTGTATTTGAACGTAGAGCCTATCACCGATCATCACGTGGTGTCTCAGCACGAAGAACTTTCGCAACGGTGCATACTCAGGGAGAACACTTCTTGATAATTAGTGAGAGATCATCTTAATAATGCTACCGTCAATCAAAGCAAGATAAGATGCATAAAAGATAAACATCACATGCAATCAATATAAGTGATATGATATGGCCATCATCATCTTGTGCTTGTGATCTCCATCTTCGAAGCACCGTCATGATCACCATCGTCACCGGCGCGACACCTTGATCTCCATCGTAGCATCGTTGTCGTCTCGCCAATCTTATGCTTCCACGACTATCGCTACCGTTTAGTGATAAAGTAAAGCATTACAGCGCATTGCATTGCATACAATAAAGCGACAACCATATGGCTCCTGCCAGTTGCCGATAACTCGGTTACAAAACATGATCATCTCATACAATAAAATTTAGCATCATGTCTTGACCATATCACATCACAACATGCCCTGTAAAAACAAGTTAGACGTCCTCTACTTTGTTGTTGCAAGTTTTACGTGGCTGCTACGGGCTTAAGTAAGAACCAATCTCACCTACGCATCAAACCACAATGATAGTTTGTCAATTTGACTCCGTTTTAACCTTCACAAGGACCGGGCGTAGGCACACTCGGTTCAACTAAAGTTGGAGAGACTGTCGCCCGCAAGCCACCTATGTGCAAAGCACGTCGGGAGAACCGGTCTCGCGTAAGCGTACGCGTAATGTCGGTCCGGGCCGCTTCGTCCAACAATACCGCCGAACCAAAGTATGACATGCTGGTAAGCAGTATGACTTATATCGCCCACAACTCACTTGTGTTCTACTCGTGCAAATAACATCAACACATAAAACCTAGGCTCGGATGCCACTGTTGGGGAACGTAGTAATTTCAAAAAATTTCCTACGCACACGCAAGATCATGGTGATGCATAGCAACGAGAGGGGAGAGTGTGATCTACGTACCCTTGTAGACCGACAGCGGAAGCGTTAGCACAAACGGCGAATGGTTGATGTAGTCGTACGTCTTCACGGCCCGACCGATCAAGCACCGAAACTACGGCACCTCCGAGTTCTAGCACACGTTCAGCTCGATGACGATCCCCGGACTCCGATCCAGCAAAGTGTCGGGGAAGAGTTCCGTCAGCACGACGGCGTGGTGACGATCTTGATGTACTCGTCGCAGGGCTTCGCCTAAGCACCGCTACAATATTATCGAGGTTATGGTGGAAGGGGGCACCGCACACGGCTAAGAATATGATCACGTGGATCAACTTGTGTGTCTAGGGGTGCCCCCTGCCCCCGTATATAAAGGGCAAGGGGGAGGTGCGGCCGGCCAGGAGGAGGGCGCGCCAGGAGGAGTCCTACTCCCACCGGGAGTAGGATTCCCCCCCCCCCTTTCCTAGTTGGAATAGGATTCGAGGAGGGGGAAAGAGGAGAGAGAGAAGGAAGGGGGCGCCGCCCCCCTCTCCTTGTCCTATTTCGGACTAGGGGGGAGGGGCGCGCGGCCCAGCCCTGGCCACCTCTCCTCTCTTCCACTAAAGCCCACTAAGGCCCATATACCTCCCGGGGGGTTCCTGGTAACCTCCCGGTACTCCGGTAAAATCCCGATTTCACCCGGAACACTTCCGATATCCAAATATAGGCTTCCAATATATCAATCTTTATGTCTCGACCATTTCGAGACTCCTCGTCATGTCCGTGATCATCCGGGACTCCGAACAACTTCGGTACATCAAACTATAAACTCATAATATAACTGTCATCGAAACCTTAAGCGTGCGGACCCTACGGGTTCGAGAACAATGTAGACATGACCGAGACATGTCTCCGGTCAATAACCAATAGCGGAACCTGGATGCTCATATTGGCTCCCACATATTCTACGAAGATCTTTATCGGTCAGACCGCATAACAACATACGTTGTTCCCTTTGTCATCGGTATGTTACTTGCCCATATTCGATCGTCGGTATCTCAATACCTAGTTCAATCTCGTTACCGGCAAGTCTCTTTACTCGTTTCGTAATACATCATCTTGCAACTAACTCATTAGTTGTAATGCTTGCAAGGCTTATGTGATGTGCATTACCGAGAGGGCCCAGAGATACCTCTCCGACAATCGGAGTGACAAATCCTAATCTCGAAATACGCCAACCCAACATACCTTTGGAGACACCTGTAGAGCTCCTTTATAATCACCCAATTACGTTGTGACGTTTGGTAGCACACAAAGTGTTCCTCCGGTAAACGGGAGTTGCATAATCTCATAGTCATAGGAACATGTATAAGTCATGAAGAAAGCAATAGCAACATACTAAACGATCGGGTGCTAAGCTAATGGAATGGGTCATGTCAATCACATCATTCTCCTAATGATGTGATCCCATTAATCAAATGACAACACATGTCTATGGTTAGGAAACATAACCATCTTTGATTAACGAGCTAGTCAAGTAGAGGCATACTAGTGACGTTTGGTTTGTCTATGTATTCACACAAGTATTATGTTTCCGGATAATACAATTCTAGCATGAATAATAAACATTTATCATGATATAAGGAAATAAAATAATAACATTATTATTGCCTCTACGGCATATTTCCTTCAGGCCGACGGTTGGCTGGCGCGGTGGCGGTGACAATGTGGCGGCGCCTGATTGGTGCAGGGGACGTGGCCGGCGGACATGTCCGGCCGCGGGGTTTTCTTCCGGCGGCGCGAGGAGAGGGAGAGGTAGGGTTTCACCTGTGATTTTGTACGGGGAAGACCTATTTATAGGTAGCGGGAGCTAGGAGAGTCCAAATGAGGTGCGGTTTTCGGCCACGCGATCGTGATCGAACGGCCGAGAGGATGGAGGGGGTTTAACTGGGTTTTGGGCCACTTTGGAGGGGTGTTGGGCTGCAGCACACACGAGGCCTTTACGGTTCCTCGGTTAACCGTTGGGTATCTAACAAAGTCCAAATGGCACGAAATGGCAGGCGGTCTACCGGTAGTGAACCAAGGCCGCTTGGCAAGTCTCGGTCCAATCCGAGAACGTTTAACACCCGCACATGAAAAGAGGCAAAAGGGGAACGCCGGAGGACATAGGAGTGCCGGAATGCAAAAGGACAACGGGGAAAATGCTCGGATGCATGAGACGAACATGTATGCAAATGCGATGCACATGATGACATGATATGAGATGCATGACATGGACAAATGCAAAACGAAGACAAAACCCAACCACGAGGGAATATCATAACTTAGTGCCGAAAATGGCAAGAGTTGGAATACAAATATGGCAAGTTACATACGGGGCGTTACAACACTCCACCACTACAAAAGGATCTCGTCCCGAGATCTAGGACTGGAAAAACTCCGGATATTCGGAACGAGGTGGTCCTCGCGTTCCCAGGTGGCTCGGTTGGAATGATGTGACCACTTCACTTTCAGGAATTTGATAGACTTGTTGCGAGTCTTGCCCTCAGTTTCTTCAAGAATAGCAATGGGATGTTCATGATAAGACAGGTCTTCTTCATCCCTTGCATATTATAGTTCATCATGAAGCTCTTGTAGCTTGGTGGCAGTGATTGGAGAATTCTGTCAATGACGCAATCATCTGGAAGATTAACTCCCAATTGAATCAAGTGATTATTATACCCAGACATTTTGAGTATATGCTCACTGACAGAACTGTTCTCCTCCATCTTGCAGCTATAGAACTTATTGGAGACTTCATATCTCTCAATCCGGCATTTGCTTGAAATATTAACTTCAACTCCTGGAACATCTCATATGCTCCATGACGTTCAAAACGTCGTTGAAGTCCCGATTCTAAGCCGTAAAGCATGGCACACTGAACTATCGAGTAGTCATCAGCTTTGCTCTGCCAGACGTTCATAACATCTAGTGTTGCTCCAGCAGCAGGCCTGGCACCCAGCGGTGCTTCCAGGACGTAATTCTTCTATGCAGCAATGAGGATAATCCTCAAGTTATGGACCCAGTCCGTGTAATTGCTACCATCATCTTTCAACTTTGCTTTCTCAAGGAACGCATTAAAATTCAACGGAACAACAGCACGGGCCATTTATCTACAATCAAAGATAAACAAGCAAGATACTATCAGGTACTAGGTTTCATGATAAATTTAGGTTCAATTAATTCATATTACTTAAAGAACTCCCACTTAGATAGACATCCCTCTAATCCTCTAAGTGATCACGTGATCCAAATCAACTAAACCATGTCCGATCATCACGTGAGATGGAGTAGTTTCATTGGTGAACATCACTATGTTGATCATATCTACTATATGATTCACGCTCGACCTTTCGGTCTCCGTGTTCCGAGGCCATATATGTATATGCTTGGCTCGTCAAGTATAACCTGAGTATTCCACGTGTGCAACTTTTGCACCCGTTGTATTTGAACGTAGAGCCTATCACACCCGATCATCACGTGGTGTCTCAGCACGAAGAACTTTCGCAACGGTGCATACTCAGGGAGAACACTTCTTGATAATTTAGTGAGAGATCATCTTATAATGCTACCGTCAATCAAAGCAAGATAAGATGCATAAAAGATAAACATCACATGCAATCAATATAAGTGATATGATATGGCCATTATCTTGTGCTTGTGATCTCCATCTCGAAGCACCGTCATGATCACCATCGTCACCGGCGCGACACCTTGATCTCCATCGTAGCATCGTTGTCGTCTCGCCAATCTTATGCTTCTACGACTATCGCTACCGCTTAGTGATAAAGTAAAGCATTACAGCGCGATTGCATTGCATACAATAAAGCGACAACCATATGGCTCCTGCCAGTTGCCGATAACTTGGTTACAAAACATGATCATCTCATACAATAAAATTTAGCATCATGTCTTGACCATATCACATCACAACATGCCCTGCAAAAACAAGTTAGACGTCCTCTACTTTGTTGTTGCAAGTTTTACGTGGCTGCTACGGGCTTAAGCAAGAACCAATCTTACCTACGCATCAAAACCACAACGATAGTTTGTCATGTTGGTGCTGTTTTAACCTTCACAAGGACCGGGCGTAGCCACACTCGGTTCAACTAAAGTTGGAGAAACTGTCACCCGCTAGCCACCTTTGTGCAAAGCACGTCGGGAGAACCGGTCTCGCGTAAGCGTACGCGTAATGTCGGTCCGGGCCGCTTCGTCCAACAATACCGCCGAACCAAAGTATGACATGCTGGTAAGCAGTATGACTTATATCGCCCACAACTCACTTGTGTTCTACTCGTGCATATAACATCAACACATAAAACCTAGGCTCGGATGCCACTGTTGGGGAACGTAGTAATTTCAAAAAATTTCCTACGCACACGCAAGATCATGGTGATGCATAGCAACGAGAGGGGAGAGTGTGATCTACGTACCCTTGTAGACCGACAGCGAAAGCGTTAGCACAACGCGGTTGATGTAGTCGTACGTCTTCACGGCCCGACCGATCAAGCACCGAAACTACGGCACCTCCGAGTTTCTAGCACACGTTCAGCTCGATGACGATCCCCGGACTCCGATCCAGCAAAGTGTCGGGGAAGAGTTCCGTCAGCACGACGGCGTGGTGACGATCTTGATGTACTACCGTCGCAGGGCTTCGCCTAAGCACCGCTACAATATTATTCGAGGATTATGGTGGAAGGGGGCACCGCACACGGCTAGAATATGATCACGTGGATCAACTTGTGTGTCTAGGGGTGCCCCCTGCCCCCGTATATAAAGGAGCAGGGGGAGGTGCGGCCGGCCAGGAGGAGGGCGCGCCAGGAGGAGTCCTACTCCCACCGGGAGTAGGATTCCCCCCTTTCCTAGTTGGAATAGGATTCGGGAGGGGGAAAGAGGAGAGAGAGAAGGAAGGGGGGGCGCCGCCCCCTCTCCTTGTCCTATTCGGACTAGGGGGGAGGGGCGCGCGGCCCAGCCCTGGCCACCTCTCCTCTCTCACTAAAGCCCACTAAGGCCCATATACCTCCCGGGGGGTTCCGGTAACCTCCCGGTACTCCGGTAAAATCCCGATTTCACCCGGAACACTTCCGATATCCAAATATGGCTTCCAATATATCAATCTTTATGTCTCGACCATTTCGAGACTCCTCGTCATGTCCGTGATCACATCCGGGACTCCGAACAACCTTCGGTACATCAAAATGCATAAACTCATAATATAACTGTCATCAAACCTTAAGCGTGCGGACCCTACGGGTTCGAGAACAATGTAGACATGACCGAGACACGTCTCCGGTCAATAACCAATAGCGGAACCTGGATGCTCATATTGGCTCCTACATATTCTACGAAGATCTTTATCGGTCAGACCGCATAACAACATACGTTGTTCCCTTTGTCATCGGTATGTTACTTGCCCGAGATTCGATCGTCGGTATCTCAATACCTAGTTCAATCTCGTTACCGGCAAGTCTCTTTACTCGTTTCGTAATACATCATCTCGCAACTAACTCATTAGTTGCAATGCTTGCAAGGCTTATGTGATGTGCATTACCGAGAGGGCCCAGGGATACCTCTCGGACAATCGGAGTGACAAATCCTAATCTCGAAATACGCCAACCCAACATTTACCTTTGGAGACACCTGTAGAGCTCCTTTATAATCACCCAGTTACGTTGTGACGTTTGGTAGCACACAAAGTGTTCCTCCGGTAAACGGGAGTTGCATAATCTCATAGTCATAGGAACATGTATAAGTCATGAAGAAAGCAATAGCAACATACTAAACGATCGGGTGCTAAAACTAATGGAATGGGTCATGTCAATCACATCATTCTCCTAATGATGTGATCCCATTAATCAAATGACAACACATGTCTATGGTTAGGAAACATAACCATCTTTGATTAACGAGCTAGTCAAGTAGAGGCATACTAGTGACGTTTGGTTTGTCTATGTATTCACACAAGTATTATGTTTCCGGATAATACAATTCTAGCATGAATAATAAACATTTATCATGATATAAGGAAATAAAATAATAACATTATTATTGCCTCTACGGCATATTTCCTTCAGGCCGACGGTTGGCTGGCGCGGTGGCGGTGACAATGTGGCGGCGCCTGATTGGTGCAGGGGACGTGGCCGGCGGACATGTCCGGCCGCGGGGTTTTCTTCCGGCGGCGCGAGGAGAGGGAGAGGTAGGGTTTCACCTGTGATTTTGTACGGGGAAGACCTATTTATAGGTAGCGGGAGCTAGGAGAGTCCAAATGAGGTGCGGTTTTCGGCCACGCGATCGTGATCGAACGGCCGAGAGGATGGAGGGGGTTTAACTGGGTTTTGGGCCACTTTGGAGGGGTGTTGGGCTGCAGCACACACGAGGCCTTTACGGTTCCTCGGTTAACCGTTGGGGTATCTAACAAAGTCCAAATGGCACGAAACATGGCAGGCGGTCTACCGGTAGTGAACCAAAGCCGCTTGGCAAGTCTCGGTCCAATCCGAGAACGTTTAACACCCGCACATGAAAAGAGGCAAAAGGGGAACGCCGGAGGACATAGGAGTGCCGGAATGCGAAATGGTCAACGGGGAAATGCTCGGATGCATGAGACGAACACAGTATGCAAATGCGATGCACATGATGACATGATATGAGATGCATGACATGGACAACATGCAAAACGAAGACAAAACCCAACCACGAGGGAATATCATAACTTAGTGCCGAAAATGGCAAGAGTTGGAATACAAATTGTGCAAGTTACATACGGGGCGTTACAACACTCCACCACTACAAAAGGATCTCGTCCCGAGATCTAGGACTGGAAAAACTCCGGATATTCGGAACAGAGGTGGTCCTCGCGTTCCCAGGTGGCTTCATGGTTGGAATGATGTGACCACTTCACTTTCAGGAATTTGATAGACTTGTTGCGAGTCTTGCCCTCAGTTTCTTCAAGAATAGCAATGGGATGTCATGATAAGAAGGGGGGGGCGGGGGGGTGGGGTGGTGGGGGCGGGCTGTGGGGGGATGGGGGGGGGTGGGGGGTGGGGGGGGGGGGGTGGGGTGCGGGGTGGGGGGGCGGTGGGGGCGGGGGTGGTGGGGGGGGGGGTGGGGGGTTGGGGTGTGGTGTCGGGATCAGGGGGTCGAGGTGTCTTCTTCTTTTGCTTAAAATTCTAATACTATAATTTTTTTAGTTGGTTGTTTTAGCAATTTTTATCCATGGGTTGGCCTTTGTGTGTTGCTCTTGCTGTCTTTTCTCCTGCTCTTTTTTGTTTTTTTTGTAGGGGGGCGGTGGGTGGGGAAGGGGGTGGTGGTGTTGGGCGTCTTTTATTATATTTGTGTAAATGTGGGTTGTGGGAGTGTATCTAAGAGAGTGGGGGGGGAGGCGGGACGTGAGAGGGAGGGGCGGCCAGGGTGTGGAGAGGGAGATGGGAGGGGGGGGGTTACATGGTGAGGGGGGAGAAAGTGGGAAGCGAAAGAAAAGGGGGAAATCAGCCGGGTAAGAGGGGGGGGATAAGCAGGGAGGGGCGAGGTACTTGAAAAAAGAAAAGTTGAAAGTAAAAAAAAGAAAAAGAAAAGGAAAGATTATAAGTAAAAAAGTAGAAGAAATTTTTTTGATTTCTACCTTTTCAGCATTGCGAAGAGCTCGGGAATAGTCTTTCATCCCTTGCATATTATAGTTCATCATGAAGCTCTTGTAGCTTGGTGGCAGTGATTGGAGAATTCTGTCAATGACGCAATCATCTGGAAGATTAACTCCCAATTGAATCAAGTGATTATTATACCCAGACATTTTGAGTATATGCTCACTGACAGAACTGTTCTCCTCCATCTTGCAGCTATAGAACTTATTGGAGACTTCATATCTCTCAATCCGGGCATTTGCTTGAAATATTAACTTCAACTCCTGGAACATCTCATATGCTCCATGACGTTCAAAACGTCGTTGAAGTCCCGATTCTAAGCCGTAAAGCATGGCACAGAACTATCGAAGTAGTCATCAGCTTTGCTCTGCCAGACGTTCATAACATCTGGTGTTGCTCCAGCAGCAGGCCTGGCACCCAGCGGTGCTTCCAGGACGTAATTCTTCTATGCAGCAATGAGGATAATCCTCAAGTTACGGACCCAGTCCGTGTAATTTCTACCATCATCTTTCAACTTTGCTTTCTCAAGGAACGCATTAAAATTCAACGGAACAACAGCACGGGCCATTTATCTACAATCAAACATAAACAAGCAAGATACTATCAGGTACTAAGTTCATGATAAATTTAGGTTCAATTAATCATATTATTAAAGAACTCCCACTTAGATAGACATCCCTCTAATCCTCTAAGTGATTACATGATCCAAATCAACTAAACCATGTCCGATCATCACGTGAGATGGAGTAGTTTCATTGGTGAACATCACTATGTTGATCATATCTACTATATGATTCACGCTCGACCTTTCTGTCTCCGTGTTCCGAGGCCATATCTGTATATGCTTGGCTCGTCAAGTATAACCTGAGTATTCCGCATGTGCAACTATTTGCACCCGTTGTATTTGAACATAGAGCCTATCACACCCGATCATCACGTGGTGTCTCAGCACGAAGAACTTTCGCAACGGTGCATACTCAGGGAGAACACTTCTTGATAATTAGTGAGAGATCATCTTATAATGCTACCGTCAATCAAAGCAAGATAAGATGCATAAAAGATAAACATCACATGCAATCAATATAAGTGATATGATATGGCCATCCATCATCTTGTGCTTGTGATCTCCATCTCCGAAGCACCGTCATGATCACCATCGTCACCGGCGCGACACCTTGATCTCCATCGTAGCATCGTTTCGTCTCGCCAATCTTATGCTTCCACGACTATCGCTACCGCTTAGTGATAAAGTAAAGCATTACAGCGATTGCATTGCATACAATAAAGCGACAACCATATGGCTCCTGCCAGTTGCCGATAACTCGGTTACAAAACATGATCATCTCATACAATAAAATTTAGCATCATGTCTTGACCATATCACATCACAACATGCCCTGCAAAAACAAGTTAGACGTCCTCTACTTTGTTGTTGCAAGTTTTACGTGGCTGCTACGGGCTTAAGCAAGAACCAATCTTACCTACGCATCAAAACCACAACGATAGTTTGTCAAGTTGGTGCTGTTTTAACCTTCACAAGGACCGGGCGTAGCCACACTCGGTTCAACTAAAGTTGGAGAAACTGTCACCCGCTAGCCACCTTTGTGCAAAGCACGTCGGGAGAACCGGTCTCGCGTAAGCGTACGCGTAATGTCGGTCCGGGCCGCTTCATCCAACAATACCGCCGAACCAAAGTATGACATGCTGGTAAGCAGTATGACTTATATCGCCCACAACTCACTTGTGTTCTACTCGTGCATATACATCACACATAAAACCTGGCTCTGATAGCCACTGTTGGGTAACGTAGTAATTTCAAAAAAATTCCTACGCACACGCAAGATCATGGTGATGCATAGCAACGAGAGGGGAGAGTGTGATCTACGTACCCTTGTAGACCGACAGCGGAAGCGTTAGCACAACGCGGTTGATGTAGTCGTACGTCTTCACGGCCCGACCGATCAAGCACCGAAACTACGGCACCTCCGAGTTTCTAGCACACGTTCAGCTCGATGACGATCCCCGGACTCCGATCAGCAAAGTGTCGGGAAGAGTTCCGTCAGCACGACGGCGTGGTGACGATCTTGATGTACTACCGTCGCAGGGCTTCGCCTAAGCACCGCTACAATATTATGGATTATGGTGGAAGGGGGCACCGCACACGGCTAAGGAATATGAACACGTGGATCAACTTGTGTGTCTAGGGGCGCCCCTGCCCCCGTATATAAAGGAGCAGGGGAGGTGCGGCCGGCCAGGAGGAGGGCGCGCCAGGAGGAGTCCTACTCCCACCGGGAGTAGGATTCCCCCCTTTCCTAGTTGGAATAGGATTCGGGAGGGGGAAAGAGGAGAGAGAGAAGGAAGGGGGGCGCCGCCCCCCTCTCCTTGTCCTATTCGGACTAGGGGGGAGGGGCGCGCGGCCCAGCCCTGGCCACCTCTCCTCTCTTTCCACTAAAGCCCACTAAGGCCCATATACCTCCCGGGGGGTTCCGGTAACCTCCCGGTACTCCGGTAAAATCCCGATTTCACCCGGAACACTTCCGATATCCAAATATGGCTTCCAATATATCAATCTTTATGTCTCGACCATTTCGAGACTCCTCGTCATGTCCGTGATCACATCCGGGCACTCCGAACAAACTTCGGTACATCAAAATGCATAAACTCATAATATAACTGTCATCAAAACCTTAAGCGTGCGGACCCTACGGGTTCGAGAACAATGTAGACATGACCGAGACACGTCTCTGGTCAATAACCAATAGCGGAACCTGGATGCTCATATTGGCTCCCACATTTCTACGAAGATCTTTATCGGTCAGACCGCATAAGAACATACGTTGTTCCCTTTGTCATCGGTATTTTACTTGCCCGAGATTCGATCGTCGGTATCTCAATACCTAGTTCAATCTCGTTACCGGCAAGTCTCTTTACTCGTTTTGTAATACATCATCTTGCAACTAACTCATTAGTTGTAATGCTTGCAAGGCTTATGTGATGTGCATTACCAAGAGGGCCTAGAGATACCTCTCCGACAATCGGAGTGACAAATCCTAATCTCGAAATACGCCAACCCAACATGTACCTTTGGAGACACCTGTAGAGCTCCTTTATAATCACCCAGTTACGTTGTGATGTTTGGTAGCACACAAAGTGTTCCTCCGGCAAACGGGAGTTGCATAATCTCATAGTGATAGGAACATGTATAAGTCATGAAGAAAGCAATAACAACATACTAAACGATCGGGTGCTAAGCTAATGGAATGGGTCATGTCAATCATATCATTCTCCTAATGATGTGATCCCATTAATCAAATGACAACACATGTCTATGGTTAGGAAACATAACCATCTTCGATTAACGAGCTAGTCAAGTAGAGGCATACTAGTGACGTTTGGTTTGTCTATGTATTCACACAAGTATTATGTTTCCGGATAATACAATTCTAGCATGAATAATGAACATTTATCATGATATAAGGAAATAAAATAATAACATTATTATTGCCTCTACGGCATATTTCCTTCAGGCCGACGGTTGGCTGGCGCGGTGGCGGTGACAATGTGGCGGCGCCTGATTGGTGCAGGGGACGTGGCCGGCGGACATGTCCGGCCGCGGGGTTTTCTTCCGGCGGCGCGAGGAGAGGGAGAGGTAGGGTTTCACCTGTGATTTTGTACGGGGAAGACCTATTTATAGGTAGAGGGAGCTAGGAGAGTCCAAATGAGGTGCGGTTTTCGGCCACGCGATCGTGATCGAACGGACCGAGAGGATGGAGGGGGTTTAACTGGGTTTTGGGCCACTTTGGAGGGGTGTTGGGCTGCAGCACACACGAGGCCTTTACGGTTCCTCGGTTAACCGTTGGAGTATCTAACAAAGTCCAAATGGCACGAAATGGCAGGCGGTCTACCGGTAGTGAACCAAAGGCCGCTTGGCAAGTCTCGGTCCAATCCGAGAACGTTTAACACCCGCACATGAAAAGAGGCAAAAGGGGAACGCCGGAGGACATAGGAGTGCCGGAATGCAAAACACAACGGGGAAAATGCTCGGATGCATGAGACGAACAGTATGCAAATGCGATGCACATGATGACATGATATGAGATGCATGACATGGACAAACATGCAAAACGAAGACAAAACCCAACCACGAGGGAATATCATAACTTAGTGCCGAAAATGGCAAGAGTTGGAATACAAATTGTGCAAGTTACATACGGGGCGTTACAACACTCCACCACTACAAAAGGATCTCGTCCCGAGATCTAGGACTGGAAAAACTCCGGATATTCGGAACAGAGGTGGTCCTCGCGTTCCCAGGTGGCTTCATGGTTGGAATGATGTGACCACTTCACTTTCAGGAATTTGATAGACTTGTTGCGAGTCTTGCCCTCAGTTTCTTCAAGAATAGCAATGGGATGTCATGATAAGACAGGTCTTCTTGGAGATCAATCTCTTCGAAGTTGATGGTGCGGTCAGGAGTCTTGAAACACTTGCGAAGCTGAGACACGTCGTGCACGTTTGCAAAGTTGGACGGAAGCTCAAGTTGATAGGCGAGATCGCCTCTTTTGCCAATGATCTTGAAAGGACCCACGTATCTAGGGGCAAGCTTCCCTTTGATACCGAAGCGACGAGTACCTTTCATTGGAGAGACGCAGAGGTAGACATGGTCTCCGATCTCGAAAGCCAAGTCACGATGCTTGCTATCATAGTAACTCTTCTGGCGCGATTGCGCGGCTTTGAGATTTTCACGAATGACTTTGCACATTTCTTCAGCCTCTGTGATCAAGTCATTGCCAAGAAGTTGGCGTTCACCAGTCTCTGACCAGTTAAGAGGAGTACGACACTTTCTGCCATAGAGAATCTCGAATGGGGCCTTGCCCGAACTCGCTTGGAAGATGTTGTTGTAGGAGAACTCGATATGGAAGACAATCTTCCCACTTCATACCGAAAGAAATGACACATGCCCTGAGCATATCTTCAAGAATTTGATTGACTCGCTCGACTTGGCCACTAGTTTGAGGGATGAAAGTGTGCTGAAGCGAATGTTGGTGCCCATGGCTTCTGAAAAGAATCCCAGAACTTAGAGTAAAGATGCTTCCACGATCTGAAGATATCAACTGCGGAATGCCATGCAAAGAGACAATCCTGGAGGTATATAGCTCTGCCAACTGAGCTGCTGTGATAGATTCTTTGATAGGAAGAAAATGAGCCACTTTAGTGAGCTTGTCGATGACAACGATAGCATCATTGCCACGCTTGGACTTGGGAAATCCAGTCACGAAGTCCATCTCAATATGGTCAAACTTCCATTCTGGAATGGCAAGAGGTTGGAGGAGACCAGCTGGTCGTTGGTGTTCTGCTTTCACTCTTCTGCAGACATCACATTCATTCACGAACTGAGCAATCTCGCGCTTCATTCGAGTCCACCAATACGACTGCTTGAGGTCATGGTACATCTTTGTACTTCCAGGATGAATAGAAGGAGTGAATTGTGAGCCTCGTTCATAATGACTTTACGAAGGTCACCCTTAGGAACAACAATGCGATCCTCGAAGAATAGAGTATCTTTGTCATCAAGGCGATAGCACTTGTACTTGGGTTGGCTCTTGGCAATCCCAATCTTCACCTTCTTCACCATAGCATCAAGAAGTTGAGCCTCACGAATCTGATCTTCCAAAGTAGGAGAGACTTGGAGGTTGGCAAGGAATCCTTGAGGAACAACTTGGAGATTAAGTTTGCGGAAAGCTTCACAAAGATCCGGTTGGTAAGGGCTTGAGAATCAAACTGTTGCAGTAAGCCTTCCTGCTCAAAGCGTCAGCAATGACATTGGCCTTGCCTGGAGTATATTCAATACTCGGATTATACTCTTGAATCATTTCGACCCAACGAGTCTGCCTGAGGTTGAGGTTGGGCTGAGTGAAGATGTACTTGAGACTCTTATGATCAGTGAAGATGTCCACTTTTCTTCCCAACAAGAGATGTCTCCATGTTAAAAGAGCATGGACAACTGCCGCCAACTCGAGGTCATGAGTGGGGTAGTTCTTTTCGTTGGGCTTCAACTGGCGAGAGGTATAGGCCACAACTTTCTTCTCTTGCATTAACACAGCACCGAGACCTTGAGGGAAGCATCACAGAAAACCTCGAATGGTTTGGATTCATCAGGAGGAGTCAGAACTGGAGCTGTGACTAACTTCTCTTTGAGGGTGTTGAAAGCGATGTCACATTCAGGCGTCCAGACATACTTCACATGCTTCTGGAGAGGTTGGAAAGAGGCTTCGCGATCTTAGAGAAATTCTCAAACACTTCGACAATAGCTTGCGAGCCCAGAAAGCTGCGGAGCTGCTTCACATTCTGAGGCGGTTCCCAATTCACAATTGCAGACACCTTCTCAGGATTAACAGCTATGCCCTTGGCGGAGATGATATGCCCAAGGTAGAGAACCTCATCGAGCCAAAACTCGCACTTTGAAAACTTCGCATAGAACTGATGTTCTCTGAGTTTGTCCAGCACCAATCTCAAGTGCTTGGCATGATCCTCCTTGTTCTTGGAAAAGACCAAAATGTCATCGAGATAGACCAAGACGAAGTCATTTGTGTAAGGGTTGAAGATGAAGTTCATCATGCGAGAGAATGTTGGAGGAGCATTGACAAGGCCGAAAGACATGACAGTGTATTCATAGAACCATAGCTTGTTCTGAATGCTGTCTTGGGGATGTCTTGTTCATCGGAATGCGAATCTGATGATAGCCCATACGGAGGTCAAGCTTGGAGAATACTTGAGCACCCTTTTGAGTTGTTCGAATAGCTCATTGATGTTGGGAAGTGGGTACTTGGTTCTTTATGGTCTTCTTGTTCAATGGGCGGTAGTCGACACAAAGTCGGTCCGTGCCATCCTTCTTCTTGACAAAAAGAACACCACAATCTCTCTCTAGT
>NC_053026.1:348347738-348365842 GCF_003073215.2 Triticum urartu
TGAACTATAATATGCAAGGGATGAACAAGACTATTCCCGAGCTCTTCGCGATGCTGAAAGCTGCGGAGGTAGAAATCAAGAAGGAGCATCAAGTGTTGATGGTCAACAAGACCACTAGTTTCAAGAAAAAGGGCAAAGGGAAGAAAGGGGAACTTCAAGAAGAAAAGCAAGTTGCTGCTCAAGAAGAAACCCAAGTCTGGACCTAAGCCTGAAACTGAGTGCTTCTACTGCAAAGGGACTGGTCACTGGAAGCGGAACTGCCCCAAGTATTTGGCGGATAAGAAGGATGGCAAGGTAAAAGGTATATGTGATATACATGTTATTGATGTGTACCTTACTAATGCTCGCAGTAGCACCTGGGTATTTGATACTGGTTCTGTTGCTAATATTTGCAACTCGAAACAACTACGGATTAAGCGAAGAGTAGCTAAGGACGAGGTGACGATGCGCGTGGGAAATGGTTCCAAAAAATGTGTCATGCGGTCGGCACGCTACCTCTACATCTACCTTCGGATTAGTTATTAGACCTAAATAATTGTTATTTGGTGCCAGCGTTGAGCATGAACATTATATCTGGATCTTGTTTGATGCGAGACGGTTATTCATTTAAATCAGAGAATAATGGTTGTTCTATTTATATGAGTAATATCTTTTATGGTCATGCACCCTTGAAGAGTGGTCTATTCCTATTGAATCTCGATAGTAGTAATACACATATTCATATGTTGAAGCCAAAAGATGCAGAGTTGATAATGAAAGTGCAACTTATTTGTGGCACTGTCGTTTAGGTCATATCGGTATAAAGCGCATGAAGAAACTCCATACTGATGGACTTTTGGAACCACTTGATTATGAATCACTTGGTACTTGCGAACCGTGCCTCATGGGCAAGATGACTAAAACACCGTTCTCCGGTACTATGGAGAGAGCAACAGATTTGTTGGAAATCATACATACCCGATGTATGTGGTCCGATGAATATTGAGGCTCGTGGCGGATATCGTTATTCACCTTCATAATGGATAGACGCAGATTGTCACCTCCACAGGATGATTAAGCTGGAGATACCAGGTGGGGGAGATCAAATAGCTGTCTACCCTATACACACAGGCGAACCAGGGAAAAGTTCAGAAGAATTTTCAGAGTGATAGTTTGAAAATCATACGTATACAAGAAAATAAAGTTTCTGCGTTGAGTGGAGGGGAATACTTTGAGTTACGCGTTTGGTGACATTTGAAAAATGTGGAATAGTTTCGCAACTCACGCCACCCCCGGAACACCACAGCGTAATGGTGTGTCCGAACGTCGTAATCGTACTTTACTAGATATGGTGCGATCTATGATGTCTCTTACTGATTTACCGCTATCGTTTTGGGGCGATCTAGAGACGGCCGCATTCACGTTAAATAGGGCACCATCAAAATCCGTTGAGACGACGCCTTATGAACTGTGGTTTGGCAAGAAACCAAAGTTGTCGTTTCTGAAAGTTTGGGGCTGCGATGCTTATGTGAAAAAGCTTCAACCTGATAAGCTCGAACCCAAATCGGAGAAATGTGTCTTCATAGGATATCCAAAGGAAACTATTGGATACACCTTCTATCACAGATCCGAAGGCAAGACTTTTGTTGCTAAATTCGGAAACTTTCTGGAGAAGGAGTTTCTCTCGAAAGAAGTGAGTGGGAGGAAAGTAGAACTTGACGAGGTAACTGTACCTGCTCCCTTATTGGAAAGTAGTACATCACAGAAAACTGTTTCAGTGACACCTACACCAGTTAGTGAGGAAGCCTAATGATAATGATCATGAAACTTCAGATCAAGATACTACTGAACCTCAGTAGATCAACCAGAGTAAGATCCGCACCAGAGTGGTACGGTAATCCTGTTCTGGAAGTCATGCTACTAGATCATGATGAACCTACGAACTATGAAGAAGCGATGGTGAGCCCAGATTCCGCAAAATGGCTTGAAGCCATGAAATCTGAGATGGGATCCATGTATGAGAACAAAGATGGACTTTGGTTGACTTGCCTGATCAGGCAAGCAATTGAGAATAAATGGATCTTCAAGAAGAAGACTGACGCTGATACGGTAATGTTACTTCAAAGCTCGACTTGTCGCAAAAGGTTTTCAGACAAGTTCAAGGGATTGACTACGGATGGAGACCTTCTCACCCGTAGCGATGCTTAAGTCCTGTCCGAATCATGTTAGCAATTGCCGCATTTTATGATTATGAAATTTGGCAGATGGATGTCAAAACTGCATTCCTGAATGGATTTCTGGAAGAAGAGTTGTATATGATGCAACCAGAAGGTTTTGTCGATCCAAAGGGAGCTAACAAAGTGTGCAAGCTCCAGCGATCCATTTATGGACTGGTGCAAGCCTCTCGGAGTTGGAATAAACTGTTGATTGATAGTGTGATCAAAGCATTTGGTTTTATGCAGACTTTTGGAGAAGCCTGTATTTACAAGAAAGTGAGTGGGAGCTCTGTAGCATTTCTGATATTATATGTGGATGACATATTGCTAATTGGAAATGATATAGAATTTCTGGATAGCATAAAGGGATACTTGAATAAGAGTTTTTCAATGAAAGACCTCGGTGAAGCTGCTTACATATTAGGCATTAAAGATCTATAGAGATAGATCAAGACGCTTAATTGGACTTTCACAAAGCACATACCTTGACAAATTTTGAAGAAGTTCAAAATGGATCAAGCAAAGAAAGGGTTCTTGCCTGTGTTACAAGGTGTGAAGTTGAGTAAGACTCAATGCCCGACCACTGCAGAAGATAGAGAGAAATGAAAGATGTTCCCTATGCATTCAGCCATAGGTCTATCATGTATGCAATGCTGTGTACCAGACCTGATGTGTGCCTTGCTATAAGTTTAGCAGGGAGGTACCAAAGTAATCCAGGAATGGATCACTGGACAGCGGTCAAGAACATCCTGAAATACCTGAAAAGGACTAAGGATATGTTTCTCGTATATGGAGGTGACAAAGAGCTCACGTAAATGGTTACGTTGATGCAAGCTTTGACACTGATCCGGACGATTCTAAATCGCAAACCGGATACGTGTTTACATTAAACGGTGGAGCTGTCAGTTGGTGCAGTTCTAAACAAAGCGTCGTAGCGGGATCTACATGTGAAGCGGAGTACATAGCTGCTTCGGAAGCAGCGAATGAAGGAGTCTGGATGAAGGAGTTCATATCCGATCTAGGTGTCATACCTAATGCATCGGGTCCAATGAAAATCTTTTGTGACAATACTGGTGCAATTGCCTTGGCAAAGGAATCCAGATTTCACAAAAGGACCAAACACATCAAGACGCTTCACTCCATCCGGGATCTAGTCCAGGTGGGAGACATAGAGATTTGCAAGATACAAAGTGGATCTGAATGTTGCAGACCCGTTGACTAAGCCTCTTCCACGAGCAAAACATGATCAGCACCAAAGCTCCATGGGTGTTAGAATCATTACAGTGTAATCTAGATTATTGACTCTAGTGCAAGTGGGAGACTGAAGGAAATATGCCCTAGAGGCAATAATAAAGTTATTATTTATTTCCTTAATCATGATAAATGTTTATTATTCATGCTAGAATTGTATTAACCGGAAACATAATACATGTGTGAATACATAGACAAACAGAGTGTCACTAGTATGCCTCTACTTGACTAGCTCGTTAATCAAAGATGGTTATGTTTCCTAACCATGGAAAAAGAGTTGTTATTTGATTAACGGGATCACATCATTAGTTGAATGATCTGATTGACATGACCCATTCCATTAGCTTAGCACCCGATCGTTTAGTATGTTGCTATTGCTTTCTTCATGACTTATACATGTTCCTATGACTATGAGATTATGCAACTCCCGTTTGCCGGAGGAACACTTTGTGTGCTACCAAACGTCACAACGTAACTGGGTGATTATAAAGGAGCTCTTACAGGTGTCTCCAAAGGTACATGTTGGGTTGGCGTATTTCGAGATTAGGATTTGTCACTCCGATTGTCGGAGAGGTATCTCTGGGCCCTCTCGGTAATGCACATCACATAAGCCTTGCAAGCATTGCAACTAATGAGTTAGTTGCGAGATATGTATTACGGAACGAGTAAAGAGACTTGCCGGTAACGAGATTGAACTAGGTATTGAGATACCGACGATCGAATCTCGGGCAAGTAACATACCGATGACAAAGGGAACAACGTATGTTGTTATGCGTTCTGACCGATAAAGATCTTCGTAGAATATGTAGGAGCCAATATGGGCATCCAGGGTCCCGCTATTGGTTATTGACCGGAGACGTGTCTCGGTCATGTCTACATTGTTCTCGAACCCGTAGGGTCCGCACGCTTAAGGTTACGATGACAGTTATATTATGAGTTTATGCATTTTGATGTACCGAAGGTTGTTCGGAGTCCCGGATGTGATCACGGACATGACGAGGAGTCTCGAAATGGTCGAGACGTAAAGATTGATATATTGGAAGCCTATGTTTGGATATCGGATGTGTTCCGGGTGAAATCGGGATTTTACCGGAATACCGGGAGGGTTACCGGAACCCCCCGGGAGCTATATGGGCCATAGTGGGCCTTGGTGGAAAAGAGAAGAGGCTGCCCTAGATGGGCTGTGCGCCTCCCCCTTCCCCTAGTCCTATTAGGACTAGGAGAGGTGGCCGGCCCCCTCCTCCTCTTTTCCCCCTCCGCGAATCCTATTCCGACTAGGATGGGGGGGAATCCTACTCCCAGAGGGAGTAGGACTCTCCTGCGCCCTCCCTTGGCCGGCCAGCCTCCCCCTCTACTCCTTTATATAGGAGGCAGGGGGCACCCTAGACACACAAGTTGATCCACGTGATCTATTCCTTAGCCGTGTGCGGTGCCCCCTGCCACCATATACCTCGATAATACTGTAGCGGAGTTTAGGCGAAGCCCTGCTGCTGTAGTTACATCAAGATCGTCACCACGCCGTCGTGCTGACGGAACTCTTCCCCGACACTTTGCTGGATCGGAGTCCGGGGATCGTCATCGAGCTGAACGTGTGCTCGAACTCGGAGGTGCCGTAGTTTCGGTGCTTGATCGGTTGGATCGTGAAGACGTACGACTACTTCCTCTACGTCGTGTCATCACTTCCGCAGTCGGTCTGCGTTGGGTACGTAGACAACACTCTCCCCCTCGTTGCTATGCATCACATGATCTTGCGTGTGCGTAGGAATTTTTTTGAAATTACTACGAAACCCAACATGGTTATGTAGAGAAAGTTGCGCGGTAAGAGAGGCTAGCAATGGTGGAAGGGTGAGAGTGCGTATAATCCATGGACTCAACATAGTCATAAAGAACTCACATACTTATTGCAAAAATCTATTAGTTATCGAAACAAAGTACTACACGCATGCTCCTAGGGGGATAGATTGGTAGGAAAAGACCATCGCTCGTCCCCGACCGCCACTCATAAGGAAGACAATCAATAAATAAATCATGCTCGACTTCATCACATAACGGTTCACCATATGTGCATGCTACGGGAATCACAAACTTTAACACAAGTATTTCTCAAATTCACAACTACTCAACTAGCATGACTCTAATATCACCATCTCCATATCTCAAAACAATCATCAAGTATCAAACTTCTCATAGTATTCAATGCACTTTTTATGATAGTTTTTATTATACCCATCTTGGATGCCTATCATATTAGGACTAATTTCATAACCAAAGCAAATTACCATGATGTTCTAAAGGATTTCAAAATAATATAAGTGAAGCATGAGAGATCAATAATTTCTATAAAATAAAACCACCACCGTGCTCTAAAAGATATAAGTGAAGCACTAGAGCAAAATTATCTAGCTCAAAAGATATAAGTGAAGCACATAGAGTATTCTAATAAATTCCAATTCATGTGTGTCTCTCCCAAAAGGTGTGTACAGCAAGGATGATTGTGGTAAACTAAAAAGCAAAGACTCAAATCATACAAGACGCTCCAAGCAAAACACATATCATGTGGTGAATAAAAATATAGCCTCAAGTAAAGTTACCGATAGAAGAAGACGAAAGAGGGGATGCCTTCCGGGGCATCCCCAAGCTTAGGCTTTGGTTGTCCTTGAATTTTACCTTGGGGTGCCTTGGTCATTCCCAAGCTTAGGCTCTTTCCACTCCTTATTCCATAATCCATCAAATCTTTACCCAAACTTGGAAACTTCACAACACAAAACTTAAACAGAAAATCTCATGAAGCTTTGTTAGTATAAGAAAACAAACCACCACTTAAGGTACTGTAATGAACTCATTCTTAATTTATATTGGTGTTAAACCCACTGTATTCCAACTTCTCTATGGTTCATAACCTCCGATACTACTCATAGATTCATCAAAATAAGCAAACAACACGTGAAAAACAGAATCTGTCAAAAACAGAACAGTCTGTAGTAATCTGTAGGTTTCGAATACTTATCTAACCCCAAAAATTATAAAATAAATTTCTAACGTGAGGAATTTCCTATTAATTATCATCTGAAAAAAGAATCAACCTAATCGCACTCTCCAGTAAAAAATGGCAGCAAATCTCGTGAGCGCTAAAGTTTCTGTTTTTTACAGCAAGATCGCAAAGATTTTCCCCAAGTCTTCCCAAAGGTTCTACTTGGCACAAACACTAATTAAAAGCATAAAACCACATATAAACAGAGGATAGTTGAATTATTTATTACTAAACAGAACCAAAAAGCAAGAAACAAAAATAAAATTAGGTTGCCTCCCAACAAGCGCTATCGTTTAACGCCCCTAGCTAGGCAAAGAAGTAAGAATAGGTCTAGGTATTATCATCTTTGGTATGCAATTCTTCAATAGAACATTTATAACCCTTGGGAGTTTCCTTATTTTTATTAATGATCAAACTCCTAGGAAAGAAATCAAGAAATTCATTTGTAGCAAAAGGTTCTTTAATGATATTGAAGAAGTTGGGGTGAACACTTATAGATTTGAGATCCGCAATTTCCTTACTAGAAGTTTCACCCTTATTTTTAGGAACATCATAATTTGGCAACCTTGGTAGTAGAGGATTTGGAGTATTTTTAAGGATGAAAAGGCAGATCCTAAATTAGTAATAATATCCTCAAGTTTACCAATTCTTGTGGAATCTAGATCTATTCTTTCGTTAACTATAGGTTCTTTTTCTTTAAAAAAATTCAGAGTAGCTCCTACCTTAGATCCATATTGAGTGATTTGGTTGTGGATCTTTTTATCCAAATTTTCAATCAACTCCACAGAGGCAACTTTATTTTCGATAATTTCAAGCCTTTGCATCACATGTTCCAAAGTTAAAATAGTTCCATTAACCAAGAGAGGTGGGCCAAACAAATCTATCATAGCATTATAAGAATCAAAAGTATGGCTACCCAAGAAATTCCCTCCGGTAATGGTATCAAGAATATATCTGTTCCAAGTGATGCCTACATAAAAATTGCGAAGAAGAACGGAAGTGGATTGCTTCCTAGTGGATCTATTCTGAGCATTGCAAATTCTATACCAAGCATCTTTTAAATTTTCCCTCCCTTTGTTTAAAATTGAAGAACTTCATGCGGGAGTACTAACAATCGATAGAGAATTAGCCATAACGACACACGGCGACACAAGAAGCAAGAAAAAGAGGCGAACGGAAAAGAGGGCGAATAAAACGGCAAGGGTGAAGTGGGGGAGAGGAAAACGAGAGGCAAATGGCAAATAATGTAATGAGAGGGATAAGAGTTTGTGATGGGTACTTGTTATGTCTTGACTTGTGAGTAGATCTCCCCAGCAACTGCGCCAAAAATCCGTCTTGCTACCTCTTGAGCACCGCGTTGGTTTTTCCTTGAAGAGGAAAGGGTGATGCAGCAAAGTAGCGTAAGTATTTCCCTCAGTTTTTGAGAACCAAGGTATCAATCCAGTAGGAGACTACACGCAATGCCCTCACAAATAAGAACCCCGCAACCAGCGCAATAAAGGGGTTGTCAATCCCTTCACGTCACTTACGAGAGTGAGATCTGATAGAGATAATAATAATAATAAGATAAATATTTTTGGTATTTTTATGATATAGATTGTAATATAAAGATTGCAAAATAAACGGCGACAGAAATAGCTAATTGACGGGAAATTAATATAATGGAGAATAGACCCCGTGGCCATAGGTTTCACTAGTGGCTTCTCTCAAGATAGCATAAGTATTATGGTGGGTGAACAAATTACTGTCGAGTAATTGATAGGAAAGTGCATAATTATGAGAATATCTAGGCATGATCATGTATATAGGCATCACGTTCGCGACAAGTAGACCGAAACGATTCTGCATCTACTACTATTACTCCACACATCAACCGCTATCTAGCATGCATCTAGAGTATTAAGTTCATAAGAACAGAGTAACGCATTAGGCAAGATGACATGATGTAGAGGGATAAACTCAAGCAATATGATATAAACCCCATCTTTTTATCCTCGATGGCAACAATACAATACGTGCCTTGCTGCCCCTACTGTCACTGGGAAAGGACACCGCAAGATTGAACCCAAAGCTAAGCACTTCTCCCATTGCAAGAAAGATAATCTAGTAGGCCAAACCAAACTGATAATTCGAAGAGACTTGCAAAGATAACCAATCATACATAAAAGATTTCAGAGAAGAATCAAATATTGTTCATAGATAAACTTGATCATAAACCCACAATTCATTGGATCTCGACAAACACACTGCAAAAAGAGTTACATCGAATAGATCTCCAAGAAGATCGAGGAGAACATTGTATTGAGATCCAAAAGAGAGAGAAGAAGCCATCTAGCTATAACTATGGACCCTGAAGGTCTGTGGTAAACTACTTACACATCATCGGAGAGGCTATGGTGTTGATGTAGAAGCCCTCCGTGATCGATTCCCCCTCCGGCGGAGCTCGGAAAAGGCCCCAAGATGGGATCTCTTGGGTATAGAAGGTTGCGGTGGTGGAAATAGGGTTTTGTGGTGCTCCTGGATGTTTTCGGGCTATATGTGAAGGAAATATGCCCTAGAGGCAATAATAAAGTTATTTTTTATTTCCTTATATCATGATAAATGTTTATTATTCATGCTAGAATTGTATTAACCAGAAAACATAATACATGTGTGAATACATAGACAAACAGAGTGTCACTAGTATGCCTCTACTTGACTAGCTCGTTGATCAAAGATGGTTATGTTTCCTAACCATAGACATGAGTTGTCATTTGATTAACGGGATCACATCATTAGGAGAATGATGTGATTGACTTGACCCATTCCGTTAGCTTAGCACTTGATCGTTTAGTTTGTTGCTATTGCTTTCTTCATGACTTATACATGTTCCTATGACTATGAGATTATGCAACTCCCGTTTACCGGAGGAACACTTTGTGTGCCACCAAACGTCACAATGTAACTGGGTGATTATAAAGGTGCTCTACAGGTGTCTCCGAAGGTACTTGTTGGGTTGGCGTATTTCGAGATTAGGATTTGTCACTCCGATTGTCGGAGAGGTATCTCTGGGCCCTCTCGGTAATGCACATCACTAAAGCCTTGCAAGCATTGCAACTAATGAGTTAGTTGCAGATGATGTATTACAGGAACGAGTAAAGAGACTTGCCGGTAACGAGATTGAACTAGGTATTGAGATACCGACGATCGAATCTCGGGCAAGTAACATACCGATGACAAAGGGAACAACGTATGTTGTTATGCGGTCTGACCGATAAAGATCTTCGTAGAATATGTAGGAGCCAATATGAGCATCCAGGTTCCGCTATTGGTTATTGACCGGAGACGTGTCTCGGTCATGTCTACATTGTTCTCGAACCCGTAGGGTCCGCACGCTTAACGTTACGATGACAATTTCATTATGAGTTTATATATTTTGATGTACCAAAGGTTGTTCGGAGTCCCGGATGTGATCACGGACTTGACGAGGAGTCTCGAAATGGTTGAGACATAAAGATCGATATATTGGACGACTATATTTGGACACCGGAAAGGTTCCGGGTGAGATTGGGACAATACCGGATCACGGAGGTTATCGAACCCCCCGGGAGGTATATGGCCTTATTGGGCCTTAGTGGAAAGGAGGGGAAAGGAGCAAGGAGGGCGCCCCCCAAGCCCAATCCGAATTGGAGGGGCCGCCCCCTTTCCTTCCTCCCTCCTTCCTCTTCCTTCCCTCTCCTACTCCTAATAGGAAAAAGGGGAGTCCTACTCCCTGTGGGAGTTGGACTCCCCCCCTTAGGGCGCGCCACCCTCCTTGGCCGGCCCCCTCCTCCACTCCTTTATATACGGGGGCAGGGGGCACCCCATAGACACAACAGTTGATCATTGATCTCTTAGCCGTGTGCGGTGCCCCCCTCCACCATAGTCCTCGATAATATTGTAGCGGTGCTTAGGCGAAGCCCTGCGACGGTAAAACATCAAGATCGTCACCACGCCGTCGTGCTGACGGAACTCATCCCGACACTTTGCTGGATCGGAGTCCGGGGATCGTCATCGAGCTGAACGTGTGCTAAAACTCGGAGGTGCCGTAGTTTCGGTGCTTGATCGGTCGGGCCGTGAAGACGTACGACTACATCAACCGCGTTGTGCTAACGCTTCCGCTTCGGTCTAAGGGTACGTAGACAACACTCTCCCCTCTCGTTGCTATGCATCACCATGATCTTGCGTGTGCGTAGGAATTTTTTGAAATTACTACGTTCCCCAACAGTGGCATCCGAGCCTAGGTTTTATGTGTTGATGTTATATGCACGAGTAGAACACAAGTGAGTTGTGGGCGATATAAGTCATACTGCTTACCAGCATGTCATACTTTGGTTCGGCGGTATTGTTGGATGAAGCGGCCCGGACCGACATTACGCGTACACTTACGCGAGACTGGTTCTACCGACGTGCTTTGCACACAGGTGGCTGGCGGGTGTCAGTTTCTCCAACTTTAGTTGAACGAGTGTGGCTACGCCCGGTCCTTGCGAAGGTTAAAACAACACCAACTTGACAAACTATCGTTGTGGTTTTAATGCGTAGGTAAGAACGGTTCTTGCTAAGCCCGTAGCAGCCACGTAAAACTTGCAACAACAAAGTAGAGGACGTCTAACTTGTTTTTGCAGGGCATGTTGTGATGTGATATGGTCAAGACATGATGCTAAATTTTATTGTATGAGATGATCATGTTTTGTAACCGAGTTATCGGCAACTGGCAGGAGCCATATGGTTGTCGCTTTATTGTATGCAATGCAATCGCGCTGTAATGCTTTACTTTATCACTAAGCAGTAGCGATAGTCGTGGAAGCATAAGATTGGCGAGACGACAACGATGCTACGATGGAGATCAAGGTGTCGCGCCGGTGACGATGGTGATCATGACGGTGCTTCGGAGATGGAGATCACAAGCACAAGATGATGATGGCCATATCATATCACTTATATTGATTGCATGTGATGTTTATCTTTTATGCATCTTATCTTGCTTTGATTGACGGTAGCATTATAAGATGATCTCTCACTAAATTTCAAGAAAAGTGTTCTCCCTGAGTATGCACCGTTGCCAAAGTTCGTCGTGCCCAGACACCACGTGATGATCGGGTGTGATAAGCTCTACATCCATCTACAACGGGTGCAAGCCAGTTTTGCACACGCAGAATACTCAGGTTAAACTTGACGAGCCTAGCATATGCAGATATGGCCTCGGAACACTGAGACCGAAAGGTCGAGCGTGAATCATATAGTAGATATGATCAACATATTGATGTTCACCATTGAAAGCTACTCCATTTCACGTGATGATCGGTTATGGTTTAGTTGATTTGGATCACGTGATCACTTAGAGATTAGAGGGATGTCTATCTAAGTGGGAGTTCTTAAGTAATATGATTAATTGAACTTAAATTTATCATGAACTGTCACACCCTAGCTAGTTCAAGCATTAGAATGTGCATCATGTCTAAATTCTTCTTAAATTTGAATTGGGGAAGACAGAACCCCCAACACCCCCCTGGAAACAACTAGGGTTTACTAAAATTATTTTCAATGAACCTGAAATGCCCTTCTAAAAAGTTCACCCTCTTTGTCTTAGGTTAGAACCTCTGGCAAAATTGGTGCACAACTTTCTAGGTCATCAGAAGGTCGTTGAATTAAATCATAAGTATTTGAATTTGGGCATTCAAATGCTATAAAATAATTTAAATGCTCAAATAATTCTGGGAATAAATGTTTCCTGTTGGAAATATTCTAAACAGAGGCCACATTTATTTTCAGGATTTTTGGAAACGTTTTAGTATTTTATTTAAAGCTAAACAGTTGTAGTTAAATAGAAAACAGAAACAAAAATGAAAAAAAGAGAGAAGAAAGCCCACCTGGGCCTTACCTGTGCTGGCCAGCCACCTGGCTCGGCCCAGCCTGCTGGCGCTGCCAGTCGTCGTCCTCCTCGCGCCAGAAGGACGCGGAGCGCGTGGCCGGCGCCCGCGGCCACACGCCGGCCACCTCCTGCTTCCGCCGACGCCCGGGAGACGCCCTGAAGTGCCACGCGACCCCCACGTCTCCCTCTCATCCTCGCTCACTCCCCCCTCGTCTCCCTCATCCTCTCCCGCGATGGCCGAGCGCGTCCCTCGCCGCCGATCGCCGTAGTTGCCACCACAGCCACTCCCTCGCCCCTCCGACGAGCCCATTAGCTCCGCCTCGACTCCCTCGTCCTCCCCACCGAGCCACGCATCGCCGGAGGCCCTGCATCGCCGCCTTCGCCCTCGTCTTCAACCTCGGGCACCCGAGCCATCTCCGGTCGATTCGCCGCCGCCAGGACCTCCCCGAGCTCGCTGACCTCCTATCCGACTCCGCTGTGAGCTCCTCTTCCTCTTCCTCTAGCTCCCGTGCTCGTTTGGCCCCTGTAGCCGCCGTTTCCACCGCACCTGAGAGCTCCCCGCCGCCGGCCATGGTGCCGTCGTGGCCAGAGCCACTGTGGCTCGAAGCACGCGTCCGAGCGCCTCACCGTGCTCAGTGCAGCACCAGGAACCCGTAGCCACCCCTAGTTCTTCCTTCCGTGCACCGTAGCATCGAAACCGACCTCACCCGACTCCGGCGACCGCCAAGCTCGTCGTCGGCGACGTTTCCGGCCACCCCGAGGCCAACTACCACCACCAAACGCTGCGGCTCGTTCCCAGCTACCCGTAGATAGTCTCCGCCGTCTATTTGGTCGCCTGAGGGCGTTTTCCGAAGCCCTCCGCCGTCTCGGCCTCGCCGGCGACTCAACGCCGGCAGGATTAGCCCTGTTGACCGGCGGATTTGACCACTGACGTGGACTAGGTGGGCCCAGTTGACTCCCCTGAGTCAATGACAAGTGGGCCCCCCTCTGCTAATTATCCAGATTAATTCTAACTAAAATTAGTTAGTTTAGTTAGTATAGTCACTGACTAGTGGGCCCTGCCCAGTAATTAGGCTAACTAAACGTAGTTAGTGCACTGAGAGGCTGACAGAAGGGGCCCACCAGTCAGGTTTGACCTGGGCTGGCGCCTTTGACCTGCTGAGGTCAGCATGACGCAATGCTGACGCAGTAATGCATTTTCTGGATTTATTTTTATTCAGGAAATTCCAGAAAATGTTTAAAACTTCTAAAAATCATAGAAATTCAACCGTAACTCCAAATGAAATAATTTATATATGAAAAATTATCAGAAAAATTCAATCTATCCATCTGTAATGGTTTCATGCATGACAAAACAAGTTTACCTTGCTGTTTAAGCAGAATAAGGAAATGCACTATTAAGGCCATGTTTAATGAGCTAATATTTGAATCTTTGATTCAAATGGGTTCATCCCTTCCTATTTTAGCTTGCATTAGGCCAGGACACAATCATATTGCCATGTCATAAGCATGCATCATATTGTTGCATATCGTCATGTGTTGATTGTGTTCCGATGTGTTCTTTGTGGTAGGTTCTGCCTCCGAGGATATTCACGAGTATCCAACTGAAGGGCAGTATCCCGCTACCACTCCATCAGGCAAGCAACCATTGATCATTCCGATACAAACCCATGTTCTCGCTTCTGCTCTTGTTTACTGCATTAAGACAACGCGATTCAAACTGCTGTGTGCTACGGTAGTTGAACCCTTATCCTCTGCATGACCTGTCATTGCCACAGTAACTAGATGAAACCCACTAGCATGTGTAGGAGTTGATTGAGCCATGTATGTGATTCCTACCTTGCTATGCCTGCTATGCTTAGAGTTGTGTCAGGTCTGGTTCATCTGGGTGATGGGCTGGAGTGAAATGCTTATGTCGGTAATGTGAGGATGTGTTGAACATGCTTTGGTAAAGGAATCGATGAGAGGCCATGTAGGAGTACATGGTGGGTTGTTTCATTGAGGCCGTCCCCTAAGAACTGAGATCTGTATGTGTGATTTAAGATTCAGCTACTACCACGCATTGGGCCTAATTGACCCCGCTCGACTTATGACCCCTCTCGCCTCTGTCCAGGAGTTGCAACTAGTTTCTGGTGTTTGTAGGACATGTGTTGGCGGCCGTGCATAGCGCTGAC
Organism: Triticum urartu; assembly: GCF_003073215.2. Taxonomy (NCBI): domain Eukaryota; kingdom Viridiplantae; phylum Streptophyta; class Magnoliopsida; order Poales; family Poaceae; genus Triticum; species Triticum urartu. The sequence continues at coordinate 348,362,280 of NC_053026.1, forward strand.
CTAGGGGTGGGCTATGATGCGGTAGATACACCGTGGCCGGGTATGCCGGGCGCCCGTTTGGCGTCTCGGGACCCTGTACACATCGTTTGGGGCCGTTGAGGAACCCGGCCGGACTTTCCTTGCGGATGGAACCTGATAGGCGAATAAACCTGGACTAGAGACTTAAGTGAGGTTTAGTCAGGCGTGGTCGACACCCTCGTCGGCTTTCGCTTGAAGTTGCCGAGTACATGTCGTGTGCAGACGGCTAAGTGGTGGAAAGCATGTGTGATGACGAAGTACACCCCTGCAGGGTATAAAACTATTCGAATATCCGCGTCCGTGGTAAAGGACTACTTGGTTGCCTATACAGTTCATAGACAAGTTAATGGATACTACTAAAAGACTCAAGATAAGTGTGAGTACCGAGAATGGCCCTCTCGTAGGATGACGAGGGAGGATCCGGTGGAGTATTGTGTTGGTGAGTAGTGGACTCGTGTGCGAAAACTATTTTACTAGAGTGAAGATTCCGTAGGATAGCTTAGCCAAGAGTCAAAGCTGGCTTGGCTGCATAACCCCACCACCTCTTGAGAATAAGCATGTATAGTAGGTTCTGATGTAAGACTTGCTGAGTACCTTTGTACTCATGTTTGCTTATTTACTTGTTTTCAGACGACAACACTGCCCCCTCCGATGGGTTTATGTAGACCTTGACGTCGACGAGTGACTAGCCACCCAGGTGGTGATCCTGGCCATGGAGGGCCCTATGTAGATAGACAGGCTTCGAGAAGCCTTCTTTCTTTCTAGAGTCTGTACTCAGACTAGTTGCTTCCGCATGTGCTTGTATGATTGTATGACTTGAGTGTCGGGTCATGTGACCCCTATCTGTATGACATGTTATGTATGGCTCTCTGGAGCCTTTAAATAAAGTACTTGAGTTGTAGAGTTTTGTTGTGTGCCATGTTGTATGTACTCATATCGGGCATATTGTGTGTATGATTGAAATGCTTGGTATGAGTGGGATCCGACAATCTAGTTGTTTATCCTTGGCAGCCTTCCTTATGGGGAAATGTAGTCTAGTGTTCCTCGAGCCATAGTAGTCCGCTACAGCCCGGTTCACCGGAGTCCTGCTAGCCCAGCACTACTGTTCAGGACACTTGACTGGCCGATGTGTTTCACTTTGTTCCTATGTCTGTCCCTTCGGGGAAATGTCACGCGGTGATTCCGGAGTCCTGCCTAGCCTGCTACAGCCCGGGTTCCGGATTGTTGCCAGTGCTACAGCCCAGAATCACTCGTTGATGACCGACATGCTCGATGTGATTCATGTATGCCTGTCTCCATAGGTCTGTGCCGTTTTGGGTTCACGACTAGCCATGTCGGCCCGGGTTCTCTGTCATATGGATGCTAGCGACACTATCATATACGTGAGCCAAAAGGCGCAAACGGTCCCGGGCCATGGTAAGGCGACACCCGGGAATACCGTGCGTGAGGCCGCAAAGTGATATGAGGTGTTACCGGCTAGATCGATGTGACTTGGAATCGGGGTCTATCATGAACTTAGTCCTGGTAGTATTAGCATATCTATGTTGTAGATCAATAGCTCGCGTTTAGCTCCCCTGTTTTATTTTTGATATGTTCCTAGAGAAAACTAAGTTGAAAGATGTTAGTAGCAATGATGCGGATTGGATCCGTGATCTGAGGTTTATCCTCATTGCTGCATAGAAGAATTATGTCCTTGATGCACCGCTAGGTGACAAACCTATTGCAGGAGTAGATGTAGATGTTATGAATGTTTGGCTAGCTCAATATGATGACTACTTGATAGTTTAGTGCACCATGCTTAAACGGCTTAGAATCGGGACTTCAAAGACGTTTTGAACGTCATGGACCATATGAGATGTTCCAGGAGTTGAAGTTAATATTTCAAGCAAATACCCGAGTTGAGAGATATGAAGTCTCCAACAAGTTCTATAGCTAAAAGATGGAGGAGAATAGCTCAAGCAGTGAGCATGTGCTCAGATTGTCTGGGTACTACAATCGCTTGAATCAAGTGGGAGTTAATCTTCCAGATAAAATAGTGATTGACAGAATTCTCTAGTCACCATCACCAAGTTAGTAGAACTTCGTGATGAACTATAATATGCAAGGGATAACGGAAACGATTCCAAGCTCTTCGTGATGCTGAAATCAACGAAGGTAGAAATCAAGAAAAGCATCAAGTGTTGATGGTAAACAAAACCACTAGTTTCAAGTAAAGGGACAAAGGGAAGAAAGGGGAACTTCAAGAAGAACGGCAAGCAAGTTGCTGCTCAAGTGAAAAACCCAAGTCTGGACCTAAGCCTGAAACTGAGTGCTTCTACTGCAAAGGGACTGGTCACTGGAAGCGGAACTACCCCAAGTAATTGGCGGATAAGAAGGATGGCAAAGTGAACATAGGTATATTTGATATACATGTTATTGATGTGTACTTTACTAGTGTTTATAGCAACCCCTCAGTATTTGATACTAGTTCAGTTGCTAAGAGTAGTAACTCGAAACAGGAGTTGCAGAATGAACAGAGACTAGTTAAGGGTGAAGTGACGATGTGTGTTGGAAGTGGTTCCAAGATTGATATGATCATCATCGCACACTCCCTATACTTTCGGGATTAGTGTTGAACCTAAATAAGTGTTATTTGGTGTTTGCGTTGAGCATAAATATGATTGGATCATGTTTATTGCAATACGGTTATTCATGTAAGTTAGAGAATAATTGTTGTTCTGTTTACATGAATAAAACCTTCTATGGTCATACACCCAATGAAAATGGTTTGTTGGATCTCGATCGTGGTGATACACATTCATAATATTGAAGCCAAAAGATGCAAAGTTAATAATGATAGTGCAACTTATTTGTGGCACTGCCGTTTAGGTCATATTGGTGTAAAGCGCATGAAGAAAATCCATGCTGATGGGTTTTGGAATCACTTGATTATGAATCAGTTGATGCTTGCGAACCATGCCTCATGGGCAAGATGACTAAGACTCCGTTCTCCGGAACAATGGAGCGAGCAACAGATTTGTTGGAAATCATACATACTGATGTATGTGGTCCGATGAATATTGAGGCTCGTGGCAGGTATCATTATTTTCTGATCTTCACAGATGATTTGAGCAGATATGAGTATATCTACTTGATGAAACACAAGTCTGAAAAATTTGAAAAGTTCAAAGAATTTCAGAGTGAAGTGGAGAATCATCGTAACAAAAATAAAAGTTTCTACGATATGATCGCAGAAGTAAAATATTTGAGTTACGAGTTTGGCCTTCAGTTAAAACAATGTGAAATAGTTTCACTACTCACGCCACCTGGAACACCACAGTGTAATGGTGTGTCCGAACGTCATAACCGTACTTTATTAGATATGGTGCGATCTATGATGTCTCTTACCGATCTACCACTATCATTTTGGGGTTATGCATTAGAGACAGCTGCATTCACGTTAAATAGGGCACCATCTAAATCCGTTGAGACGACACCGTATGAACTATGGTTTGGCAAGAAACCTAAGCGTGTCGTTTCTTAAAGTTTGAGGTTGCAATGCATAT
>NC_053026.1:348366842-348401397 GCF_003073215.2 Triticum urartu
TGTTGATAGGGATGAGTTCACTTTTAGAGTAGTTGATTCTCATGCCTGAGACTTGTTCAAACCAGGTTAGAACAGTTTTCAGATTGCTAGCATGTGTGGAGTCATTGTCTAAGAAAAGGATGGTATCATCTGCATATCGAAGGCAGATGATGCCACCGGGGAAGACCTCAGGACAGAGCCCTGCAATCAGACTATGATCAGCAGCTTTGCTCAGCATTTTAGTAAGAACGTCCACTACTAAATTAAACAGAAGCGGGGAGATGGGGTCACCTTGCCTAAGGCCTTTACCAGCAAGGAAAAAATCACTTTCACAGTTATTTAACTTGACCCCAACAGACCCCCCATGAGGAAGTTGCTGGATCCAACTAGTCCATTTACCCCCAAAACCTCTAAGCTCCAGGAGTTTCATAAGAAAATCAAGGTCAACTTTATCAAAGGTAGTCTAAACTAGAACTACCATCTAGAGAAAAATTCTCACAAACAGAGCCTTTAGATCTATTTTGGTGAGGGTAAATAAAGGAAGAGCATTCAATGCCATCATTAAGAGAAGTAACATCGACACCAATCTTAGCAGCAATAGCATTGAATGAAGGATCATTAAAGTTGGAGAAGGAAGTGTGTTTCATACCCTGGGGTTTTTGCACTTCCAAGTTCTGAACCTCTTTGAGCTGTTGAGCCTTTTCAATAATGGTTCTCTTGTCACCAGCTACCCTGGCACTGGTTCTGGTGGCTTGAACAGGACCCCATTTGGGAAGGTGCTTCTCCTTAGGAAGGGCGGGGAAGTCGGAGTTGTATTTTGAGTCCAAATTGTCTGGGAGTTCAGTTGTTTCAACAAGTGCCTCTTGATCCTCTTGTAGATCTACAGAACCTTCTAATTCCATCAGATCATCATCTTCCAGGAGCTCCATTTCCCTGAGGAGGTTGAATCCATCAGTTTCATCAAGCACAGAATTCAAGATCTTTTCCTGGATGCTGAGTTGAGGAGTATATGGAGAATCAGGGAGGTGTGTCTTGAGGACTGAAGTGGGTGTAGTTTCTCCAAGCATCTGATTGTGGCCAAAAGACTGTCCTCTGATGTTAGGGGCCCCAGAATTGGCAGCAGGCCCTTTATCTGATTCAGATCTAGAGCTCCTGTTGGATTCAACATCTTCAGTAAGATTGGTACCAGTTTCAGCTGCAGAGACATATGTACCAACAGAGAGGTTGGTGGAGGTGACAGTTTCAGTGGGGGTTAAGAGTCCACCTCAATGAGTAGCCTGTAGATTTTGTTCCCAACTCCAAAAAGCCTTTCAGCAGGGATTTTGGAGGGATCTTTACATAAGATTTTGACCCTAATAGTTTCATAGAATGACTTGAAATTATGCTGCCAATCCACATCCAGTAAGACCCCAGAGTGGAAGTGATTTGATCCAGCATAGTCCAGTCACACCACTTGGGGGTTCAATTTCCTGATCTTGATCCAAGTTTCCTGGAGGTCCTCTTCAGCCTCAATCCCGCCTTTCCAAACTTCAACATTGTCTTTTTTGAGACAAAAACAGGGGTATCCAGCAACTTGAACTACATCTATTTCAGAAGGGAATTTGACCAAGAATGTCCACTCATCTAGGGCATTGATTGGCCAGGGCCAGTTGGTTTTGTAAATGTCTGCAAACTTAGTGGCAAGTTCCCGCTTGGTCACTTCACCAGCTTCTACCAGAACAATCCCCACATTCTTCAGGGAGCCATGATACTGAGCATTTTCATCAGGTGGGTCTATGTGGTAGAACCCTAATCCTGGAGCAGCACTTCCAACATATGTAGCAGAACTGTGGGTTTTCCTTCTGACAGGGCAATTCTCAACTTTATGGGTAACCATTTTGCAGATAAAACAACTCTTGGGCTTGACACATTTATCCAAATGATGCCCTGGTTCCCCACAGTTGTAGCAGATCACCTCAGAGTATGCCATAAGGCCCGAAGCAGGGGCAGGAGCAGTTTTCTGGATGTCCTGTCTCTTCTTTTGCTGATTCTTGCCTTGAGATTTCCCACTGATCTGAGAGTCAGAACCACTAGCAGATTGATCTTGGGCAATTACAGGAGCCTGCCCAGATTGTGCCCCCATTTGGGGTGGAGGTGGTCCGTACCACTGCCCAACCGGCGCCTCCCATTGTGATAGGGGAAATTAATCGGAGTTCCCAGTTCCTTCTCGTCCTCCAGCCAGATGTTGTATCTCAGGAAGCAGAAATAACCACTAGACAGCTCAATTGAAGCAGATTGCAAGCCTAATTTCAATCTTCTGCAGGTTTGGGGGAGAGGTAAGGTAGGGGATCCACCTGCTCCGGCTCCGGTGGCATGCTGGTGGGCATGAGTCCAGTCAAGCATTCCCATCTCGCAGCACGGCGTGGATCTCCTGAATTCACTTCTCCTTCCGCCCATCGAACGGACATAATTGGCGGCTCCCTGTGGTGGGGCATCCTGTGCTTCTCCGAGAAATATCCTTCGAAGTAGATCCGCAGGGCTAGATTCAGTAGCTCCCAATCCACATGATCCTTGCACATCCGAGCATACCTGCGCGAGTGAGAGAACGGATTCGGTCCCTCCTTGGCTTCCTCCCTCGTAGCTTCCTCCTCTGCCTCCATCCATTCGCGCGTGCACTGGGTCCAGGAGAGAGCGTCATCGCGGATCCGCATCACCCGCTCCCTCTACCTCCTCCCTCGAGTCTCCTGCAGCACCGCCGGCGTGACAGAGTTGAGCGGCTGGAGCATCCGTGGGAAGGCTTTGTAGACATGTGGGAGATGCATCTTGTACATCTGCCTATCTTCCAGCCATTCCCCCGTGGATATGGCCGGCGACTCCATGGGGTGTGTGAGCAGACTTGCTGAGGGGGGCAGGCACGCCCGGAGTCAGGGGCGGGTGGTGGCGGTGAGATCTATGGCGGCGGCGAGGGTGGAGGTAGTGGCGGGGGCGGCGGCGAGGGTGGAGGTGGTGGCGGGGGCGAAGGGGATCGCGAGAGCGGTCATCTATTTGCCAATTATGTGAACCTAAACAGTCACGTTAGAATAATCTTAAATATATATAATATAGTTAGAGGGAAAACATAAGTTGGACCATGGCGTTCCTATTCCTTATATAGAAAATAGAACGACCTCTTCGTTTTTCTCCAAAAATATATAAATTGGGCTACCAAATAAAACCTCGGGATGGGAGTCCATAGGGCCGGTCGATACATGACGGCCCTAAGAAAATACAAAGGCCTATGGGACCTCCCATCCGAGGTCGTGGGTTGCACATGTTTAAAAATGAAAGCCTAGACGGGGCAGCCCAAAACCACGTCAACACTGCCCAAACTTCCGTCCCTCGTTTCTTTGTGGTTTCGCACACCTCGACATTGTGTGGCATTTTGACTGCATTCATATGAAGATGTGCTATGCATGATATGTATCAGCATGATGTTAACTGGCTGGTAGTTCCCATTCGACCATGAAATAAAATCTCCAACATTGATGTTTACCCTGTTTGAAAGGCCGTTGTTAATATAAAATGCTCTGCTTTGAAAAAGTTTGCAGTTTCTTATCTGAAACTGAACTTGCAGTTTCTTATCTGAGAATCACATTGTCTTCACTTTTATACTCCTATGAAACTACAATTTTATAGTGCTAAAATAGATATCTAGAATTCATAAAATACTTCATATGCTCAATACTGCAAATCTGAAATTCCAAAGACATTCATATCTGAAAGTACTCTCAAAATACACAACACAAAACACAATTCACAACCTGCAAATACTAACAACCCTAAGCTCCTCCAGACAATTCACAACCTGCCCGACTATTGGGCTGGGGGGGAGACCCCTCCTATTCCTCGGTGGCAGACAACCGCCCCGTGAGACGATGTGAACGGCGAGGGAGACGATGGTGGGGAAGCATCGTTGGGCCAACTGCTTTTCTCCTCTTGTAGTTGGGTTCGGTCGATGAAGACTCCACCGGCTCGCTCTGGAAGGACACTCTCACAAACGACACCCTGTAGATGCTCGATCCTTCAATCTCTGGTGGATGCTCCATCTGGGATCGATACTCCCACCACCGCTCCCTCACGATCAGATTCGGTGAATCTGTTTGCTCCATGGCCCAGAGGAGCAGCTCTATGTACTCCGGCGTGACTCCCTCTGGGAGTATCGCCGCGTTTTCGCTCTGTTGCAGATATTTCCATGGATGTCGCCGTCGCCTAGTTGGTCCCTTGTTGTCAAACCAAGACTGTATCTCCAACATCTAGCTAGCTTCACAGGGTCGCCGTTCTTGCAATCCTCACGTTATCGTGTACTCCTTCATCGATCTACTTCTCCATAGCACCTTCACTCGCAGCGGTGGTTTTTGAATGAAGAGGAGGAGCAGCGCTGGTTTTGGGATTAGAACAGGAGGAGCGACGCTGGTTTTATGGAACAGGAGAGGAGGGCGGTGGTTTTGAAATGAAGAGGAGAGAGGACTGCATTTAGATTGGAACAGGAGAGGAGCCGGCGGTGGTTTAAGAGGAGAAGAGCGGAAGAGCGGCGCTGGTCTTGGAAGTATTTTTTTTGTTTTGCGTATTTTGGGTCAAGTTTGACCACGTACTGTATTTGACAAGCAAAATGTGAATGCATGTCACCAAAAATTGTATCGTTTGGTTCGTATCTGAATGTACTTTCAAATTATATTATTTTTGCAACGTATAACTTATATTTTATGTGCGAAAATCATGGTCAATTATGAACCAGAATAAAAGGGAGACTAGTTAATGTGGGGTCGCTTTATTAATTGAAGGGTAAATTGATTTTGATTTTGATCCAGTCACAGTGCGCCGGCCCTCTCGTCCAATCCTAAATCGCTGCCGCACGCTCCTCTCCGTCTTCTCCATTGCAAAACCACCTCCTCTACTCTCCATCATCTCCATTCCAAAATCACCATCTCGCCTCTCCCTCTTCTGATCTTATCCATTGCAAAACCACCTCCTCTCCTCTCCATCATCTCCATTCCAAAACCACCATCTCGCCTCTCCCTCTTCTCTATTGCAAGACCACCGTCTTTCCTCCGTTTTCTAGACGCTTTGCTCCATGGCGCGGGCGCAATCCATGGATACAAAATTAGTATACTGTATACTATTTAAAAGTCGAGGGCGGGGCTTTTCCTGCGTGGTAGGCGGCGGGCAGTTCCCCTAGTCGGTTCGACAGAGACGCGAGAAGACGAGGGAGTAGCTGCTTGCAAACCGTAGGTGTGTGATTTGACAGCGAGTTACTGCTGGACAAGTGGGGCCCCGTGATTTGACTTGCCATTATCATTTTAACTGCGGCGCTACGACCGGCGTGAGTCTCCCAGATTCCTGACCACCTCCATACAGGTGCCTCTCCCAATGCTCCACCATGTAGTAGAGGCTGGCTCTTGCATGAGAGCCCACTTCTCCACTTTTTCCTTGCCTCTCTTTCCTCCACATATGCAAAAATGCCATGTAAAGCGCACTATTGTACTTACTTTTACTTGCTCCTACAGGTGCTTAAGCTTGCCACATAGGCATAAAGTCTGATGTGGCAAGTTAATCAAGAAGAGAGAGACTAGTTTGGTGACCCAAGGAAGAAAGTGGCTAGCGCGTGTACCTTTTTTTTTTTTTTTTTCCTTTTTTTTTTTTTTTTTTTTTTTTTTTTTTTTTTTTTTTTTTTTTTTTTTTTTTTTTTTTTTTTTTTTTTTTTTTTTTTTTTTTTTTTTTTTTTTTTTTTTTTTTTTTTTTTTTTTTTTTTTTTTTTTTTTTTTTTTTTTCCTTTTTTGTGAAACCAATTTTGAGTCCAATAGCACTAAATGAAGCAAACTTAGCACACATTCTTATTAAGAGGTCACTCCTTGGCAAACTGCTCCCCCAATACCACTTCACTAGCTATCCCTGTGTCACCCATATCTCAAGCACCATTTCATTGGAAGAGGACTCCATCTTGGCAAACACTCATATAATACTACGAAGAAAGAGATAGAGAGAAGTAAAAAAAATAACTCTATAGCCAACCTTATAGCTAACCTTGTTGTATGAGTGACTAAGTGATGACTATGTATGACATGCCAACATCAGATAGCCTAACGCACCGTGTTAAATCTCCAAGGGCGCGACCGCGCGAGCGACGCGACTGGTCGTGGTAGGCGCGACCATGATACGGGCTGCTGGCAGCCCTTGGATCTGAGATCAAACGGTCGCATGCTAAGTTGCTGAAAATTTGCAGAATAACCCTCCAGGATAGGATATTCACCCATAGGTCTAGAATCACGCCATGCAACCGTTCGATCTCAGATCCAAGGGCTCTCGGAAGCCCGTATCATGGGAGAATGGAAAGCCACTACCCTGCCGTTCGCACGCTGGCAGTTCGCTCCTACTCGTCCCCGCACGTCCTTCAATACTACGGCGGTTCGCTCCTAGTCATCCCGTCCATTCACATTACGGCAGTTCCACTAATCCTAACCCTCCTCCCAAATCCATGGCGTCCCAAATCTCCACGATCGGCGGTGAGTACAAGGTTAGAACCATCACCGGCGATGAGTTCGACGTCATCTACACCCGTTCTTCCGCGACGGTGAAAGGATGCCTTTCTCGCTTCAGACGCATGTTCGAAAACTCAGATGATGAGTGGGTCGCTGGGCTAGATGTTGAGTACACCACAGTCCTGGGACCAAGGATCTAAAGGACGAAGAGAGGAAGAAGCCCGCCGTGATCCAGGTTTGCGTACATAACGTTTTCTTGGTCTACCACATATGCCATGCCGACGTTGAGTGCCAGGATTTTAAGAACTTCCTCAAGGACAAAAATAGTGAAATTTGTTACTAGACTTTGACGACATAGAAGTCCTGCGTCGGATAGGCCTCGTTGTAGGCAACCCCTTCGACCTCCAGAAGAATCGGCTGGTGTCCTCTCGTCAGCCTTCAATGCTGACCCTGGCAGGAGCCATGGTTCATCCTTCGTAGGTAAACTGGAGAAACCTCCATACACGTTTCATCGTCATGCATGGCAGCGGAATGTACTAGATATAGACCACATCCACTACGCTGCAATGGATGGCTACCTTTGCTTCAATATCTACAAGGGTTGGATGAAGAGCAACAGCCAAGTGTGCGGTTCAAGCAAAGAAGTATCGGCCAAGAGGAAGAGGGACAAGGACGAAGTCAAGGACGTGGACGAGGACTCCGAGTAAGGTGGCAGTGTCGTTGCTCATGGTGGTTCTAATGCAGTGTCTACCGGAAATAGTTGCAAAGTTTAATTTCAGGTGTGCTTAATTTAATTTGAGGGGTGTGTTGTGCTGAGCCCCCAGCAGAACTATGTTATGTTTCTTCTTACTTTAACTCTTCAGTACGTACATACTAGTATTTCTTACATTCATCTTTTAGTTGGTATAGTACTACCACTCGTTTCTTCACATTATATACGTACAATATATATGGCCAACATCATATAGCCAGCAGTTTAGTTGTCAAAGAATTTCAGGGTGCTTAGTTTTGTCAAAGAATTCCAGGATGCTTAGAGGGTGCTTGGATCCAAGGGACTTATTTTAGTCTGACTAAAAATAGTCTCTTTAAGAGGCTAAAGTTCCAAGCACCCCTGACTAAAGAGGGGCTAAAACTAGTCTTGAGACTAATTTTTTTTAGTCAGGGGTACCCCTACTAAAATGTGGATTAGTCCTCTCTCTACTCATTTAACTCCTCTCCTTTAACACAGGCGAGTTCTGGATTGGAGGGTTTGGAGGATAATAAATGCTCATTAACTTGATTTTAGCCTTTTTAGTATTTGGATCCAAGCATGGGTGAGGCTAGCATGTTTTAGTCCCACTACTTTTAGTCATGGGACTAAAACGTATCCAAGCACCCTCTTAGTTTTATTTGAGGGGTGGGTTGTGCTGGACACCATTATTGTGACTAGCCTTTTTAATAGTACTATATGCATAATTTGGCGACGAGCGCTCTCTATATGTACCACCTTTTTTTTAATTTCAAGTTTTTGCTCCATGGCGCAATCCATCGATACTACTACTGTACAAAAGTATACATTTTTTAAAAGGCTAGAGGGCGGGCAGTCTAGCTTGGTCGGTTTCCAAGAGAGGCGAGGGCCTTTCTGATTTGACGGCTCATTACTGCTGGAAGGCGGGGCCTTGTGATTTGACTGCTCGTATAAATGGCGCGACGACATCGAGGAGGAGCAAAGAACCGTGCGGTATACTCAAGTTTTCCACTGGAGTAGTACTGCGAGGAGCACGAAACACGGCAGCCCAGTGCCATATGGCGATAAAAATGATCTAATTTGCTAGTCATCTCATTGTTAGCATTGTTCTATTCATTCCCTCAAAAAAACATTGTTCTATTCATGCCTCGCAGAGAACGTGACACGTGCGGCGAAACACCCGAAGCAAAAGATGAAACACAGGAGCAAAAGAAGAAGGAAGATTATCACCCCAAATGATCTAATTCGCCGCGGAGTCGTAACTGCTTCTTCATCGCCTCCACGACCTCCATCTCCTTGCGCGTCTCCTCCGCCATCTTCATCATTGTGTCCATGACGCGGCATTTCTCGACGCAGCCTTCATCATCTGTTCCACGGCCATATTACGTACCTTGACAGCAGCCGGTGCTCGCACTCGACCATCATCTGTTCCACGCCGCATTACGTACCTTGACAGCAGCCGGGTGCTCGATGCGGAGCTTCGCCAACTCCTCCTTCTGTTCCATGACGAGGGCCTGCAGCATCTTCATCGAGGAACTACTATTCTCATGCAGCTTCTTCCAGCCGGCGTTCTTCTCCTTCAACAGGTCGATCTCGTGGCAGAGCTTCGCCTTGTCCTCCTGAAGTCGCAGGATTTCGCCGGTCGCCTTCTTCTCCGAGGCAATGCTCTTCTTCAGCAGCATCACCAAGCCGGCGGTCAACTCCCCCTGCTGATTGAGCTCAGCGGGCATGTCGTCGAGGCTCTCCTTCAGCAACTCCATCAAGCCTTGGATGAACTCCTTCTGCTTATTGAGGTGCTTATTGAGCTGATCGGGCATGCCGTCGAGGGATAACGACTCCAGCTCCGCCAGCTCGGCATGTTCGCCTCCGCGGCTAGGGCTCCTGGGAGCCATCGCCTGCCCGTGAGAGATCTTTCGAGGTCTCTGCGTGGCGGCGAGCCCTCTTTTTTTCTCCACAGCCTTGGTTGCCGCTCCCTTGTTACGAGTAGTTCTCGACCTAGAGCTCTGCTCACCGGCCATGGCAACGACGGACGAAGAAGAAGCACTTATGAGGAGGAAAGGTAGAGTGATTTTCGGTTAGGTAGTTCCCCTTTTTATAACCTAAGTACTAGCACTAGTACTAATACCTGCATAGTGGGAACACGTTCAGGTTTGGTACGTACTAGTAGGTGTGAGCAGGCTTTCGAATGTGATGGGAACAAGGTAAAGATTAATTGATGGTTTTGGTTTCGAGGCCCGAAACGGCTCCCGATGAGTTTAGCGGAACATAAATTTCAAGTACTACACTGCTCAAATGCGTAAATATTATGTTACTGTCAAAAATTGGCACAAAATATGAAGGAGACCAATGGAAGTACTACTAGCAACCCATGATTTAACTACTCGCATGCGCGCAGTGGAGTAATAATGTCTTTCTTCCGCCCTCACGTCCACTCAATTTGCATGCGCTGTATTAATTGACCATCAATGAAGTGAACGACTTTACACGCGTCAAATTATCACATGGGGTGGATCTTGGTACAAAATTGCGTCCGCCCGTGTACCCGCGTGTGCGTGTGAGGGAATGAGTGCGTGCTGGCGTGCGTGCACATCTTCGCTTCGTGCATGTACCGCCCAGTATGGCTCAGGGAGGACGAGTACATTCTTCTGGAACCAGCAGCACGTCACTGTGATCAATCCACGCAAGGAGGTCGTGACAACGCCTCCACATGTGCCACGTGGCTTCATGAACTGTAAGAGAGACACTGTGTAGCGTGCCATTGGTATTCTAATTTACGTGTTTTGCACATACTCGAAGTACTAGTAAGGTACACGTGCATTGCACGCATCAGATTTTGCAACCAAATTATGAATAAATACCACACTATAGCATGTAAGCTCTGAGTCATATATGCCTGATGTAGCCCTTCGTTTAATTCTTATAGTTCATCTCATTCAAAATCAATTAGTTTTTATAAAAAAGCTAAGAACGCGGGAATAGGAAAAACATGGGATTATAGTGGAATGTCGTCTTGAATCCTACAGGATTGTATGAGTGTTTGATTGTGCATAGAAAAAACGCAGAATTCTTTCAAAGAGGTTTGAGTGGATGGGATGTTTCCTATGAAATCTAGTGCAAATGAATCATATGGAAAAATTCCTATGGTTTACAATCCTACGAATCAAACAACCAAGATAGGAAAAATTCCTAATGATTAGAATCCTCCAAAATTCCTTTGAGAATCCTTTGAATCAAAGAAGCCCTTAATCTATTTTATGATTCATGGAATTGTGCGTTGTAAAGCATAAAGTAAAAACAAATAATGGCAATTCAACTAGAAAAAAAGTTTGGGCAGTTATGATACGGAAGATTCTAGAACAAAGGAGAACCACTGTTGTTTTGAGATTTGTGCATTATGCTTAAGTTCAACCATGGAGTCTGCTAGATTGTACATGTGGCAAAATCCGGTGGGGGCTAGAAGATGGTGCGAGGGGCCGAGTGGAGGGAGACTATGAAGGAGTGCACAAGTGCGAGATCGATATTTAGAGAGAGGGGCGAACGTGCGCTGTTGCGCGCAGTGGCGGAGCCATGAAAAATAAATGAGCTAGGGGGCCAAGCATTGCTAATCCTTTACGAGGAGGGTCAATTCATGAACTTAAACCATTTTTAGCAGCAATTGTCTAATGATCACATTCATATTAGCCTCTATATAGTGATGTTAGGGGGGGGCAGGGCCCTTACTGCCCCTGTCTTCGCCATTGTGCACGCGTCTGAGAGATGAAGCGAGGCATGGATGATGAGAGGGGGACGTTGGATATAATTAATGTGGGTGTATTAGCTATATGTTAATCCTATATAGAGAGGTATAGATTGATCGATGTGGACGTGGGAAAGAGGGTGAGACCTCACTGGATATATCGATTGATCGGTTTGTGTGGAAAACTATGAAAGACCTAGCTATATACACACATACATAGAGGAACATCGATCGTTGCGCATGCACGCGTGAGAGATAAAGAATTGCCCGATATGATGGAGAGGGGGATGTGTGTGGGTGTGTGCCTTCATGGGAGACCGACCTGAAGAAAAAGATTGCATGCGTGCGATGGATAATGCCGACTGGTAGTGTGTGTGCATGCATGCACGAGAGAAAGTTAGTGGTACAATTATAAAGAGAAGACTACTGTGTGGGTGTAAAAGAATAGGTGAGGTCATAATCAATGTAAAGTTGAATTCAAATATTTGAATAAGAGATCCTGATGTTTGAAACCCATGCATGCATGAATATAACGGAGATCTGCGCGGTGTGGTTTGGAAACGAGCATGTTGTAATGTATACACATTGAACAAGGTCAGACTGATTTGAATTTGAGATACCGATGGCAGACATCATTTGGCCACGTCGCATCCGTGCATGGACACACTATTCTAATTGGAGATGATGGGCGGCTTTCGCATCACATATCTATATCTATACCCCTATATATATATATATTTTATATTTTTTATATTGTGTGCGGTAACTTTAACTTTGAAAGATGGTCGTTGGATGAGGCGAATCCGATGGTCCAAAGATGGCAAATTTGAGCACTACTGGCCGTTGGATATCATCTAGATTCCACCAGATTTCGCCACATGTATAATCTAGAAGACTCCATGGTTGAACTTAAGCATAATGCACAAACATCAAAACACAAGCACTTCTTATTTGTTCTAGAATCTTCCGTATCAGAATTGCCCAAATGTTTTTCTACATGATTTGCCATTATTTGTTTTTACTTTATGTCTTACGACGCACAATTCCATGAATCTTAAAATAGATTAGCCTTCTTATAAAAACTAGATGATTTTGAATGAAATGAACTATAAGGATTAAACTAACATCTACATCATGCATATATGACTCAAAGCTTGCATGCTATAATGTGGTATTTATTCATAATTTGGTTGCCAAATCTCATGCATGCAATGCACGTGTACCTTACTCTAGTCTAAATTGTGTTTGTGTGTGTGTTGTGTGTGTTGAGGTGCAAATTGTCTTTTTTTGGGTACACGTTAAGTTTGTTCTTTCGAAATTTCAAGCCGCGCCTTGTTATGCCGAAAATTCAAGCTAGCGTCTCTGTCTATCGTGCTGCAAAACTCCCGCCTCTTCAACCCGCGCCTTGTTAGCCCGAAATATTTAAGATATATCTTTGCCTCATTGTGCTCCGACAACTCCCTCCATCTCAACCCGCGCCTTGCTATTCCGAAATTACAACGCACGCAAAAACTCCCACCTCCTGTGAAATCCCGACATGCGAAATGCCTGTGGTACCCCTGAACCGAAAGAACCGCCTCAAATCGGTGGGGGTACTTTTGTAACTTACCCCACATTTCGGACAAGCGCGTCTCTAAGCCATGGTTCCCCACTTCCATCCCATCCGCCCACCCATTCGTACACCGAGGCCGCAAAAACCCGTGACGAAACTCCACACCCTGCTCCGTCCGCCACCCAGCCGGAGCCTCTTCCCTGATGACGTCGTCCACAGCAAAACCTCGACGTCCCTCATCCACCGTATCGGATGAGGATCCATCATTGATCTCATTGTCGCCCGCCCCGCCGGTTCAGCCACCCCATCCTCCACCTCCAAGGAGATGCCCCGATGTTCCCCTCGTCTTTTGCGCCACCTCCATTCCCACACCGTCGTCTTCACCTGCATAACTGGAAGAGCATCATCATCACCGTTTCCTCGGATGAAGCTGCGGCCTAATCGGCGCCACCAAAGAGTTGTACACTAATCGCTGCATTTTCTTTCTTGATTCGATCTCATGGTGCTGCCGGTGCTCGGTCCCGAGCTGACACGGCGCGGCTGCATCCACGGCGGCGACGTCCACATCAGTAGGAGCTGCTGCTGCTTTAGCTCTCGCTCACGCTGCTGCTCTGCTCTTGCTCTCGGTCCCCTACCTGGTCTGCTCTTGCTATTGCTCGCGCCACTGCTCTCGCTCTTGCTCTTGCTTGCGATGCTGCTCCGATTTAGCTACACTTCAGTCGACTGAATCGACTTTTGGGTCAGTCGATTTTCAGGGGGTGGGGGTGGGGGGGCGTCGGGGTGAAGAAGAACCAGCCGCAACGGGGAGGGGGGCTCGCCGGAGAGGTACCCCACTATCTATCTTAGGGTTCAGGATGGGGGCGGTGGTCGCCGGCAGTGGCGGGGTGGGGCGTTGGCGTGGCGGTGGCGTGGGGATCGCCGGAGAAAAAGCTCGGCACGGGGGGCCTAGAGGGATGGCCGGGGCGGCGGCGTACCGGCGGTGGGGAGTGTTTTCGGGGCGGGCGGGGCGGCGCACCGCCGGCCGCGGGCGGCGGGGGGCTGCTGTTTGGCCGGTGGTGGCTGGCGGCTCAGGGGGGTGGAGGTTGAAGATGAACCGCAGGCCCTTGATTTCGTATCCAACGGCTGCAAAATCGACTGACCAGAGATGAAAAAGTCAGTCGACCGACGTGTAGCCTCACCTTGCTAGTGCGTTCAGTTTCGACAGCAAAATTCAGTTTCGACAGCAAAATTCAGTTTCGACAGTTAAGTTCAGTTTCGACAGTTAAATTTAGTTTCGACAGTTAAGTTCATAGATGAGCGGCTGATGTATTTTACATCTAGCACTTTGTGGTTATGTATTTTACGTCATGTATTGGAGATGCTATTAGAATTCCACTCAGGTTAACGTTGTTCGTTGTCTCTCTTGTCCTGCTTCGGCCTCGGCGTCGTACAACTCACCAGAGCTGCTCCAACGATGAAACCCTCCATCACAGCGGAGCAGTACCTCGGGCTCCATCTCCAGACGCCTAAGATCTTCTTCCCCTCCTCCAACAACCAAGTCAGCCGGAGCATCCTCACCGGCCAACCCAATCACGCTGAGATCGACATGGCTTCACCAAAGAGGTTGTACACTTGTTGCATCTCTTTTTTACTTTACATATTATATATATTGTCCACTGAGCACTCGTAGTAATGGGAAATACGATTATTTTATCCTACTATATGACAAGCAGTGAGGTACCAGGCAACTTAGCTATCCGTGATGGACTCTCTTGAACGCCATCTCTGCGCGTTTGAGCTGTGCATTTGTCGATGGGCCTGGGAGTTGAGCTAGTATGGCAGTGGCCTGGGTCCAAAGTAATAGAAGTAGCACGAAAAATTTTTTTAGTGTAGATTCTGTCAAGCCTGCCTACTAGAATCGCCAGTGCTTGAAAGGAAAAGTGAATGAAAACATCGAAATTGGAAAGTTTCCTATGGTACTACTTTTCATGAATTTGGTGCAAAGGAATGGAGCAAAGGAAAACTGTAGGATTTGTTCCTTTAGTGTCTCCTTGAAAGAAAAACCGTAGGAATTCTAATTTCCACTTCTCCTCCTTTTCATATTCCTATTCATCAAGCACAAGACTAAGAGATAGTAGCATAATAGCATTATAACCATACATTTTCTTGTGGTTTGACTTAATCTCACCATGCTTTTTTGCATCCTGTGATCTTCCAATTGTTGTGAATCAAACACCCAGATTGGCAGAAATCCTGTGTTTTTAAATTCTCTGTTTTGCACGTGCATTCCTATCATATTCCTGTCTATTTCCTATCCCTGCATTGTTAGAATCCTCAAATTCAAACAAGCCCTTACTCAATTACTTCTATTACAGATATGTGTCAAAGAAAACCTTGTGTGGTTTGTCCTGCTCCTGCGGCGCTGTGTTCCACCCTAGCTCAGCTGCTCCAACGACGGAAGGGTTCACCACAGTAGGGATCCGCTCTCCAGACTGTCTTTCGCCGCCTCAGATCTTCTTCCCCGCCGCCGGCAGCCACGACAACTGCATTACCAGCATCAACTGAACAGATGACCTTGAAGACTACACGGGTCCGCAGGAGAGGTCGCACTCTTCCGTGTCTGCTTACGTTATGCGTCGCTTAATATGATGACATGCTACATTATCATCGTGTTCACCTATTAGACTCCGAGTCAGGTCCAAACTAATGCTGAAACTTGAGTTTTTAAATGGT
This sequence comes from Triticum urartu, assembly GCF_003073215.2. Lineage (NCBI taxonomy): Eukaryota > Viridiplantae > Streptophyta > Magnoliopsida > Poales > Poaceae > Triticum > Triticum urartu. The sequence continues at coordinate 348,382,043 of NC_053026.1, forward strand.
TGTGGGGTACCTATTGGGGCTGCAATCAGTACTATCTGTCTACTATCTGGTTAATCTCCGGTGTCTACTATGAGTTTCATGTTGGGTGCAAACAAACATTAAAGCAGCCATTATCTGTATTTTTTAACTAAAACTATTATCTGCCTGCTATCATTGGTTTTGGGTCTATCCATAGTTTGCTACCATCACTCTGGATTTGTGCATGTACTCCTTACATAATCTCACTATGTTTCATTCCTATGCATGCCAGTTATTGTACACAATGGAACTGATCATGTAGAGCAAAAGAAACGAGCCTTGCGTGGCAATAAAATTTCATGCAAACGTCGTTCCATGGTGGGCGCAAAGGCAGCCCCCTCCACCCATTTCGGATCATAATCAAGAGGAAGATAATTGTTCTGAGGGGGATTCAGAAGGAGAAGACCAATCCTATTTACCCCATGAGGTCTTCGCCCTAACTTGGCATGCTGATGTTGGTAATATCATGCATATGGTGCCTTACATTGCTTACTGTATACATTAAAGATGTCATCTGCTTAGTTTAGACATGCTTTGTGTCAATGCCATCTGTTTAGTTTCTTTATCATATATGTGAATCATGCAATGCCATCTTGTCTAGCCAGGCATCATATATGTGAATTTTTCAATGCCACCCTGGTTAGCCAGTCATCTTATATGTGAATTATATCATGCCATCATTTTTTTATTACGTGTTAAATTTGTCAACAATTTTAGTACATTCAATTACTCTTCCTGTGCATCAGCCATTCGGCACGGTCATGGAAAAATCTGGAGTGGAAACAAGGTCTTCAGAGCAGACAATGCTATCTGACGAAGCGCATGTCTTGCTGGTTACTGATAGCTCCTTAGAGGAGGATTCAGAGACAGATGACCAGTCATATTCCCCCCCTGAGGTGCATGCCCTAACTTGGCAGGGTTATGTTGCTCATATCGTGCGTATGGTATCTTGCATTGCTATGTCATTTGCTTAGTTTAGACATGCTTTGTGTGAATGCCACCTATTTAGTGTCTAATTACCATATATGTGAATTATGTAATGCCATCTTGTTGCAAGACATTATATATGTGAATTATGCAATGTTATCTTGTTGCAAGGCACTATGTATGTGAATTATGCAATGCCATGCTGTTTAAGCAAGCGTCATATATGTGAATTATATCATGTCGTCCTTTTTTGTATTTCTCATTGCTTTTGTTGACAATGTTTGTATATTCAACTGCTCTTCCTGTGCATCAGCCATTTGAATTGGTGATGGAGAAATCTGGAGTGAAAACAAGGTCTTCAGAGCAGACAATGCTACCTGCTGAAGCAAATATCTTGCTGGTTACAGATAGCTCTTCGGAGGAGGATTCAGAGGCAGATGACTAGTCTTATTATCCCCCTGAGGTGTATGCTCAAACTTGGAAGGGTTATATTACTCATATAATGCATATGTTGTATTGCAATGCTTAGTTTTTACATCATATACACAATATTGAATGCCATCTCCTTAGTTGACACATCATATATGCGATTGCCCTCTGCTTAGTTCCTTAGTATATAAATCATATATTTGAATTATGTCATGCCATGATGTTTACATAGACAGCATGTATCTGAATTATGGCATGCCAACCCATTTTCTAAAGACATAATATAGTTATATCATCTCATCATGTTTACATAGTCATCATATTTTAAATTATGTCATTCTATCCGTGAACTATATCATGCCATCATGTTTCCATCGACAGCATGTTTGTGATTTATGGCATGCCAACCACTTTAATAGACACATCGTATAGTTATATCATGTCATCCTGTTTACATAGTCATCATATTTTGAAGTATGTCATTCTATCTTGTTTAGTAGCCATCATACATGTGAAATTGTGTCATGCTATCCTGTTTAATTAGCCATCATATATGTGAAATTATGTCCTGCTATTCTGTTTGCTTAGACAACATAAATGTGAATTATTTCATGCCCTGTTTTCTTCCCTACTATCCATTGTACCTGTCTATCTTACAATGTTTGTACATTCAATTACTTTTCTTGTTTATCAGCCATTTCAATTGGAGGGAGTGATGGCAGTATCTGTGGGAGTAAAAACACGGTCTTCAGAAAAGATCGTGCTACCTGTCGATGTAGATAGAACCACGGTTGTACTTGCCCAAAAACCAGCCCCACCACACATAACCCACACTCATGCAGATTGTACCCCTACCCGGTTGGACAGAGAACCAGCTACACCCCTTTTAACCCCAACCCCAGCAGATAGACACCCAGTTCCCGTTGACACATCACCGTCTCCACCACAGAGCACCCAAACACGAGCAATTAGTAAGGCAACTGCAGTGCCCAAATCACGAGGACCACCATTCCGAACCTGAAGTCAACGCTTAAAGCAGAAGAAGAATTGTTCTCAGGTCAGGTTCCGTAGCTATGGTTCATACTACTTTTCTCTTGCATCACTGTATTTACTGATACCAACTAATTTCAAATTTGAAGGATGCAATTGAAACTCCAATGGCGCAACAGGTATGTTTTAAACATGTTTCTTCAACGTGTTTGACTGTTTGCTGTTGTAAATTGCTCTATGTTGATTTCAGTTTCAATTGAATAAACAGTTATGTTCTCATGCCATGCATATTACAAGTGTTGTTATTGTTGTCTAGTTTCCCACACTTATATTCTGTCTATGCTGCTTTGTCTTAAATAGATATGATTCGAACTGTATCTATCTTGATTTGGCAACATAAACTAGAATGATATAGACCATACAGTGACCATACTACATAGATATATGTTTGTTTCATGTTGTTATCCTGTCCACCTTACTACTGAACTGGTTTACCAAAATGAGTTTCATATACTACATTGTAAACCTGAGATGTGTTTGTTTGTTTCTCTTTTAGAACGCGGATAAAATATTGGAGAAGAGTACCCTGTTATGCAATGGTAAAGGAAGTAATGCAGATAAGGTTCAAGATAGTGAGACATCCCTGTTGGTCTCCAACAAAGCTGATAAAAACTATATTGAAGACACTGAGACAATCCCAAAGTCCTGTCTTGATGTAGTTTTCGAGTTACTGGCTACCACTGCTGGCACCAGATCTTCGAACTTGTTGCCTGAATCAGTTCGGCTTCTTGAGTCTCAACTTCAAGTTGAAAGACATCGATCAGATGTTATGCAACAGGAAGCCGAAGGACTGAGGAAGTCCCTACAGAATTCAGATACATACTTTCTGGTGCAACAGCAAGCGCTGGAGGACTTAAGCGCCAACAAAGTTAATAAGCTTGCTAAGCATCTTGCCAGCATTATGGGTACCCAGGATATTGTTTCTTGAACTCTTCTGAAGTGGTTTCAGTTCTGGACTTGTTTTGCTGCGGCGTTTATATGCTGCTGTGATCCCTATATTTGCACTGGTGGCGAACTTTGATGCCCAGTGGATGTAATATGTGTAATAGCCGTGATAGCCTAGTATAAGTTGCTTGCTTATTTATTTCCTTTTTGTCTTGTTTATTTGTTTGCTTGTAGTCAGTGCAGTTCTTTTTCTGCGGTTTGCTAGTGGCTGCAATAACCTATGTTTTAAAACTAGGCCACAATAACCATGGGCTAATATTTACTGTAGTGACACTGGGCCTCCTACGAGCCGTAGAAATAGTGGGCCTTCTACGGGCCGTATAAACAGTGGGCCTTCTACGGCCGTAGAAACAGTGGGCCTTCTACGGGCCGTAGAAACAATGGGCCTTCTAGCCGTAGAAACAATGGGGCTTCTACAGGCCGTATCATCAATGGGCCTTATACGGGCCGTATGATTGATTGGCCAAACATGGGCCAAACAGACCACATTCCGGCCGTAAATGAGCTAGAGCTGGAATCGTCCGTTCATGGGCCGACCATAATGGGCCATCGTTAATAGGCCGTATTTGATGACGCTATGAAAACGACCCAACGTATTAACGGACCACAAACGGGCCGACTGTAACCACGGGCTGAATTTGGCCCACAAGCAGAAAATGACAGTAACGGGCCATAAGTAAAAGAATGCTGGAAAATAGCCCAAGAATAAATGGGCTCTAAGAAGGCCGAAAGATAACATGGGCTGGAAACGGCCCAACGGAATAACGGGCCGTTAATGGGTATAAAGTGATACACTATTCTTTACGGGCCAGTTTCACCATGGGCCGTTAATGGGTGTAAAGTGATACACTATTCATTACGGGCCAGTTTCACCACGGGCCGTTAATAGGCCAAGAGTTACATAGGGCCTCATATGGGCCGAAGGACGTCATGGGCCATACATGGGCCAAAAGTGAAAACGGGCTGGAATCATATTGGATGGCCCAGATGACGCTACTGGGCCTAATTCGAATAGGGCGTAACGGGCCTTGGGTTAGCGGGCTGTAAATGGGCTATATGCGAACAGGCCGTTAACCGGCTTTCCATGGGCCGGCCCGCCACCTTTTGACCAAGTCAAACGGGCTGGCCTTTTCACAGGAATGGGCCTCTGTTGGGCCATGCCATGTGTCATGTATCATAGGCGCCTTCTGTCCAATGAGTGTATGACATCTGTCCCAGCGATGAGCCGACACGTGTTTCCTCCAGCCAATGATGATTTTACACGTGGAAAAATCCCCATTGGTCGGGCTCTTAACAGGTTATCGGATCCAAAACCCGACCGATAGCTTAACGACGTTTGAAAGGATCGAGAAGAGGTGTCTAGAGGGGGGGTGATTAGACACTAAGTGCCAAAAGTTGCAGTTTTTAATATTCTTAAGTTTAAGTGGAGTTTAAGCACAAGTTTAACAAACACAATACATATCAAGCAAGCATGCAATGAGTATATGAGCAGCGGAAAGTAAAGCATGCAATTTGCAAGAAATGTAAAAGAGGAAGGGTTTGGAGTATTCAAATGCATTAGAGACACGGATGTTTTTGTCGTGGTTCCGATAGGTGGGCTATCGTACATCCACGTTGATGGAGACTTCAACCCACGGAGGGTAACGGTTGCGCAAGTCCACGGAGAGCTCCACCCACGAAGGGTCCACGAAGAAGCAACCTTGTCTATTCCATCACGGCCGTCGCCCACGAAGGACTTGCCTCACTAGCGGTAGATCTTCACGAAGTAGGCGATCTCCTTGCCCTTACAAACTCCTTGGTTCAACTTCACAATCTTGTTGGAGGCTCCCAAGTGACACCTAGCCAATCTAGGAGACACCACTCTCCAAGAAGTAACAAATGGTGTGTTGATGATGAACTCCTTACTCTTGTGCTTCAAATGATAGTCTTCCCAACACTCAACTCTCTCTCACAGGATTTGGATTTGGTGGAAAAAATATTTGAGTTGAAAGCAACTTGGGGAAGGTTAGAGATCAAGATTCATATGGTTGGAATGGAATATCTTGACCTCAACACAAGTGTAGTTGGTTCTCTCTCAAAAAAGGTGTATCGGAAGTGTAGGTATGTTCTGATTGCTCTCTCCACGAATGAAGAGTGGGTGGAGGGGTATATATAGCCTCCACACAGAATCTAACCGTTACACACAATTTTCCAAACTCGGTGGGACCGAATGGTTAAACTCGGTTGGACCGATTCAACAAACCTAGTGACCGTTAGGATTTTCGGTGGGACTGAGATGCAACTCGGTAGGACCGATATGGTTAGGGTTAGGGCATAACGTAATCTCGGTGTGACCGATTACACAAACTCGGTGGGACCGATTTTGGTAATAAGCTAACCAGAGAGTTGGTCAGGCAAACTCGGTGAGACCGATTACACAAACTCGGTGGGACCGATTTTGGTAATAAGCTAACCAGAGGGTTTGCATTGTAATCTCGGTAGTACCGATTGCTCAAACTCGGTGAGACCGATTTTGGTAATGGACATACACAGAGAGATTACAATCCCATCTCGGTGAGACCGAGATCCCTATCGGTGAAACCGATTTGCTAGGGTTTGTGGCAGTGGCTATGACATCTGAAACTCGGTGGCGCCGGATAGATAGAATCGGTGGGGCCGAGTTTGACTTTTGGTTTAGGTCATATGTGGATGTGGGAAGGTAGTTGAGGGTTTTGGAGCATATCACTAAGCACTTTGAGCAAGCAAGCCATTAAGCAACACCTCATCCCCTCTTGATAGTATTGGCTTTTCCTATAGACTCAATGTGATCTTGGATCACTAAAATAGAAAATGTAGAGTCTTGATCTTGAAGCTTGAGCCAATCCTTTGTCCTTAGCATCTTGAAGGGTTCCACATCCTCTAGTCCATGCCACTCCATTGTTGAACTTATCTGAAACATACTAGGTAAAAGTGTTAGTCCAACAAGAGATATGTTGACATTAATTACCAAAACCACCCAGGGAGCACTTGTGCTTTCAATCTCCCCCTTTTTGGTAATTGATGACAACATACATCAAAGCTTTAGATAAAGATATAGAGAATAGCAAGTAAAGCTTTGGAAAGACATGTAACATGCATAGGCTCCCCCTACATGTATGCAATCATGTGAATATTGAATATAGGAGCATGTGAATGCGTAAACATGACAGAGTAAGCAATGTGTTACATGTATCTTGGCTATATGCATCAGAGCAAATGATGTGAATGTGAGAAATGTACCTTCATGCTCATGAGTCCTTCTTGCAAACAGTATGTACATCAGCAAGAACTTCTCATTCACATGACTGTGATGCATATACTTACCTTGTGGTCTTGAGTTGGCTTAGGATGGGATGAACCTGCGCAAACAAGGTTAAATAACACAGATACACCTACTGACCAGAGCAAGCAAGAGAAACCACAAGAGAACCAAGACTGGGATGACATGTAGAGTGAGTACTAAGTACCACATTGGATATAGACATGTCCCCAAAGGTAAAGATATGCAATAAAATCAGAGATTTCCTTCCCTTAGATGTCTTGCTCCCCCTGAATCTGCATGGGATATTGGGAGAAGATAGGGAACAGAAAATCAGAGCAACAAAAAAGGAAACAACAGAGCTTGAGCTAAAGCAAGCAACCAAACATGTCTTTCCCCTCTTAAAGACATGTGACATCTCTCCTCTTGAACACCAAGCATCTGGGGTCTTTGATGATATTACTTTCTCCTAGTTGAGAAACTCTCTCCCCCTGAGTATTCTCTCTTTCTCCCCCTATAGGAAGGATTAAGCTTTGATGTGATCTCTCTCTCCCCCTTTGACATCAATTTCCAAGAAGGGCTCTTCTGGACATGTGATACAAATGGGTTGGTCCTCGAGTCACAGAGCAAAGCAGCATGTCTAATATGATGCTGGTAGAGGACAAGAATCATTGAGTGGAGCTGGAGCAAACAGAAATCAGGAATAAGTGGCAAGTTGGTTTTCCTGTGGAATCGGTGACTCCGAGTTGTGTGCTTCGGTTGCACCGAAAGATTTCGGTTGGGCCGAAGAGAACAAACCGGTGTGACCGAGTTCATTAGAGTGAAACCACTTGTCACCTCAGCTCACTAGACAAGTAAGATCTCACAAGGATATGCAAGGAATTTACTGAAAGATTTGCAATGAATTGGATGCAGAAAATGCAAACAAAAAGGAAAGAAAATAAACTAAAAGTTCTAGATGAAGTTTGAAAGGGGAAACAAATATGCAAATGCAAAAGCACGGAGAAACACTAGAGAACTTCATCTAGAAATGGTCGGTGACAAAGTCACCTATGTTAGAATATGTTGACTTAGGAGTCAAGTGAGAGCACTTGATCATAGGTCATACTCATTGTTTAAGCTCAAAATGGGGTTACCATTTTTTGTTTAAGCATCTTGATGTATTCACATATTGTCGAGTTGCTTTGACTCATGACTTGGAGTAAAGCTTCTCTAAGATGGAATAACATACCTTGGGTGGTGGTGTTGATCTTGCACATGTAGTTGAATGTAACGCCCTCGATGCGGCTATATCTCCTACGTGTCGAAGCACGACTTAGAGGCATAACCGCATTGAAAGCAATGTTGCAAGTAAGGTAATCTTCACAACATCCCATGTAATATAGATAATAAAGGGAAAGGTAACATAGTTGGCTTACACTCGCCACTTCACATAAAGTACATAAATAGCATTACATCAACCAATACAATCATGGTCCGACTACGGTACCAAAATAAAAGATCAACCCCAACATGCGACATGGTCCCGATCGCCCCAACTGGGCACCACTACTGATCATCAGGGAAAGACACATAGTAACGGCGTGAGTCCTCGTCGAACTCCCACTTGAGCTCAAGCGCGTCATCTGGGCATCTGGTTTGGAAGTAATCTGTGAGCTACAGGGACTCAGCAATCTCGCACCCTCGTGATCAAGACTATTTAAGCTTATAGGTAAGGCAAGGTAATAATGTGGAGCTGCAGCAAAGCGACTAGCATATATGGTGGCTAACCTGTTCGCAAAAGAGAGCGAGAAGAGAAGGCAAAGCACGAACGAAGAACTAGAGAACAACCTACGGCACATTACTCCAACACCGTGTTCACTTCCCGGACTCCGCCGAGAAGAGACCATCACGGTAACACACACAGTTGATTCATTTTAATTAAGTTAAGGTTCAAGTTATCTACAACCGGACATTAACAAATTCCCATCTGCCCATAACCGCGGGCACGGCTTTCGAAAGTTCAAATCCCTGCAGGGGAGTCCCAACTTAGCCCATGACAAGCTCTCACGGTCAACGAAGGATATACTTCTCCCGAGACATTCCGATCAGACTCGGTATCCCGGTTCTACAAGACAACTTCGACAAGTTAAAACAAATCCAGCAACACCGCCCGAATGTGCCGACAAATCCCGATAGGAGCTGCACATATCTCGTTCTCAGGGCACACTCAGATTGTCCTAAACTTCCGGTAGGCCAGCCCAGAGTTGCCCCTGGTGGCCACCGGCGGCTGACGAGGTGGACCAACACTCAGAGGAGCACTGGCCCGGGGGGGTTTAAAATAAGATGACCCTTGGGCTCCGGAAACCCAAGGGAAAAAGAGGCTAGGTGGCAAATGGTAAAACCAAGGTTGGGCATTGCTGGAGGAGTTTTTTCAAGGCGAACTGTCAAGGGGTTCCCATTATCACCACCGCGTAAGGAACGCAAAATCCGGGAACATAACACCGATATGACGGAAACTAGGGCGGCAAGAGTGGAACAAAACACTAGAAGAGGCCGAGCCTTCCACCCTTTACCAAGTATATAGATGCATTAAGATAACAAGATAATATAATGATATCCCAACAAGAAAATAATGTTCCAACAAGGAACGATCTCCAATCTTCACCTGCAACTAGCAACGCTATAAGAGGGGCTGAGCAAAGCGGTAACATAGCCAATCAACGGTTTGCTAGGACATGGTGGGTTAGAGGTTTGACATGGCAATTTGGGAGGCATGATAAGCAAGTGGTAGGCATCGTAGCATAGGCATAGCAAAAGAGCGAGCATCTAGCAAAGCAAAGATAGAAGTGATTTCGAGGGTATGATCATCTTGCCTGCAAAGTTGTCAGAGTTGACTGGATCCTCGAAAGCAAACTCAACGGGCTCCTCGTTAGTGAACTCGTCTCCCAGCTCTACCCAAACAAGACAAACAAGCAAAAGGAACACAATCAACCATGTGCAAAGCTCAAACAACATGATGCAAACATGGTATGCTATGCGGGATGCGATATGTGATGCATATGCAAGATTTGACAAGGAATGAATGAAACTGGCCTCAACTTGGAAATCCAAGAGTGCCACTGGAAAGCTGAGGTGATTTCGGTTGAAATCGATATAAAGATCACCGAAATCGGATGCACGGTTTGGAAATGGCAAGCAAAACAAATATGGCACCGGTCTGCGATAAACAGCAAGTAGCCATCTAAATGCAACAAGTTAAATATGCTACAGCACTCAATCATGGCAACAAAATACATGGCAGGGATCCACTCATAATGCTTGACAAAAGATGAACACTAAGCTACGTCCAATTCATCCATTAACAGGTCCAAACAAGCATGGCAAAAGTGCAATTGATAAACATATCTCAGACTTAGTGAAATTAACACAAGCCTGGAATTTCAGATCAGGTAGCACACTTTGAAGCAAGCAAACTATATGCTACAGGAACTTAACATGGAAAATCAAGGCATGGCATGGAGGCTACTCAAAGAGCTTAACAAAAGTCCCTTAGTGACCTTGAGCCAAAAGGGATCAGAAAATACAATTGCAAGCATGTGAACATGGCAAAAACATAATCACAGACTTAGAGAAAAACTGGAGCATGCAAATCAGATATCAAGTAGGCATGTTTACGAGCTCGATGCACTCACTACAGAGCATGTCATGACAATCTAAGCATACACCCATCAAGAATACACATTATACAAGCTAGACATGGCAAGAACAACATAGCATGCACGGATCAACTACAACATCCTCGGCAAAATCGCTAACAAGTAGACAATCTGCCCAGATTCACGAAATAGCAAAAGTAGAGCTCGATTGACTCAAGCTAGGGTGCTCCATAATTGCAAACAAAGACATGGATGGATAGAGCACTACAAGATTAACAAATCATCCTTACTGATCATCCTCAAAAGAGGCACGGATCACTAGGAAACAACATGAACATATGGCATATTGATAAAAACAGATCAAGGACTTAGTGAATTCTAAGTCCCTGAAATCAGCATTAACGAATGCACCACTTTGCAAGCTTGTGCTAGTCACCACACACATCACAAAAATACATGGATGGCACCTCTGAAGATGGCAAAGCATATAACAAAACTCATGTAGAGCTCAGGGGCATATCATGCACAATAATCATGGCAAAAATGACAAATAGCTATTTGGTGCAGCAGATCTGACAATTAACTCAAATAGCACTCTTCCAACAGCATTTCGGGCATCAAGATGAACTCAAATGAAAATGATGCAATGAGATGAAATGATGTACTCTCTGAGACGAACATTTTGATATGCTACACGCGCAAAACGGAGCTACGGATGCAAAGTTATGGCACGATGAATAATGCAATAAAAATTAGGGTTCCGGGAGAAAGTCAACCGAGGCAAAATTCCAGATCTGGATCTGGCCGGGCGCGGAAACCGAGGTCGGCCGGATTCACTGTAGATCGCCGGAGTAGCTTCGGGGAGGAGGTGGAGGACGCCGGAGAGGGCCGGGTCGCCGGATCCAGCCGGCGGAGGAGGCGCGCCGGGGCGCGGTCGGCCGGCGGCGAGCTACGCGAGGCCGGGCGGCGAGGGGCGCCGTCTCCCTACTCCGGCCGGCGAGGTCACGGCGGCCGGCCGAGAAAAGGGCGGTGGCGCGCGGGCGGAGTCGGCGCCGGGGAAGAAGGGGGCGCGGGGCGCGCGCGGATCTGGCCCGGGCGGTGCGGCGGAGGGCCGGCTTCGGGCCAGGACGGGCCGGCGGCGGGAGGAGGCGGCGATCTGGGGCTCGGGCCACGTGGCAAGCTGCGGTTGGTCTGGGCGAGCGGCGGACAATGTCCGGCCGTCCGGATTTTGTCCGGCGGCTGGAGGAGGAGGGGGGCTAGGGTTTCAACCGTGATTTTGAAAGGGGTGATATTTATAGGCATAGAGGGAGCTAGGAGTGAACAAATGAGGTGCGGTTTTCGGCCACGCGATCGTGATCGAATGCTCCAGATGATGGAGAGGGTTTTGGTGGGTTTTGGGCCAAAATGGAGGGGTGTTGGGCTGCAACACACACGAGGTCTTCTCGGTCCCTCGGTTAACCGTTGGAGCATCAAACGAAGTCCAAATGGCATGAAACTTGACAGGCGGTCTACCGGTAGTAAACCAAGGCCGCTTGGTAAGTCTCGATTCAATCCGGAAATGTTTAACCCCCACACACGAAAAGAGGTAGAAAGGGGCACCGGAGGAGATAGGAGCGCCGGAATGCAAAACGGACAACGGGGAAAATGCTCGGATGCATGAGACGAACACGTATGCAAATGCAATGCACATGATGACATGATATGAGATGCATGATAAAGACAACAATACACGAAGACAAAAACCCGTCACCGAGGAAAATAAAATAACTTAGGCCGGAACGGAAAGAGTTGGATTACATATTAGGTAAATCATATCCGGGGTGTTACATTGAACTTGTGTGGGTTGCTCAAGATTGATGTAGTTCATCAAGAGTTGGGAGCACCACTTTGAGTTTGAGTTCATCTACCTACATGGGTTAGCTTTGCAAGGAAGAGCACTTGTGTATCCAAAATGACATCATGAGACTCAACATAGAATTTGTCAAAGGATATGTTTGAATGGTTTCGTGCTTCCTTGTCTTCAACCACCATTGTGTAGAGACTTGGTGATGTAGAGATTTCTCAAGATGTGAGTGAGTTGCAATCTCATAGATTTAGGTTCAACCAAGTACCTACACGGGTTAGATAACATGCAAGGTACAAATATATCCAAGACATATGAATAGCATTATAAGAGAAATATCAAGGATTAGTCAAAGGCTCATGCTCCGCATGTATCAAATGGAGTTCCTACTCCAAGTTTGAAGCATAAATGATGTTCAATTCACCTCTCAACCTGCAAAACACTTTCTCATCAAGTGGTTTAGTGAATATATCCGCCAATTGCTTATCAGTGCGAAGATGCTTAAGGTTAATGTCCCCTTTTGCAACATGATCTCGAATGAAATGATGACGAACTTCAATATGCTTGGTTAGAGAATGTTGCACGGGATTGTGAGCAATCTTAATAGCACTTTCATTGTCACATAGCAATGGAACATGTTTCACATATATCCCATAATCTTTAAGAGTTTGGGTCATCCAAAGTAATTGAGCGCAACATGAACCAGCGGCAATGTATTCCGCTTCGGCGGTGGATAAGGATACCGAGTTTTGTTTCTTGGAAGATCAAGACACAAGAGATCTACCAAGGAATTGACAAGTACCCGAAGTGGATTTTCTATCAACCTTGTCTCCGGCATAGTCCGAATCGGAGTAGCCAACAAGATCAAAAGAGGACCTCTTAGGATACCAAATGCCAAAATTTGGTGTATGGATTAGGTATCTCACTATCCTTTTCACAGCCTTAAGATGACACTTTTTAGGAGCAGCTTGATATCGTGCACACATGCACACACCTAGCATAATATCGGGACGAGAGGCACATATATATAACTGTCAGATTTCGGGTTCCGGCAGACCCTTGACGTTCGAACACTGGGGTGCGCGCGGAGATTTCGCCTCCTACCTTCCTGCCCCCCCCCCCCGCCTTGGTAGGATCTGAACTATGGAAAGAACAAAGAGAGACACATGGGTTTATACTGGTTCGAGCCCGTTGTGGTGTAATACCCTACTCCAGTTTGTGGTGTGGTGGATTGCCTCTTGGGCTGATGATGGTGAACAATACAAGGAAGAACAGCCTCGCGAGGGTCTGTTCTTGGCTGGGGTGATGAATTGCTAGGAGGAGCTCAGTCACCTTTCTCGCTCTGTCTCTTTCCGTCTCTGTCTCGACCCCCTGCCTCCCTTTGCTCTGTGGGTGGCTGGTCCTATTTTAGAGGCCCTGGTCCTCTTCCCAAATATTGAGTGGGAAGGGAGCCAACAATGGCGGGCTAATTTGAAGGGGGACAGCAAGTATCAACTATCCTGACAAAAGTAGTCTTCGCCTGCGCAAAGCTCTGGTGATGACGCCGTCTTGGGCTCCACGGTGACCTCCGTCTCGTAGTCCTCCTGGTCTTGGTCTCGTTGCACCGAAATGGCAACCTTTGCCTGATGCCTCGGTACTCTGCGGCTGCGCTTGCCCCCTTTGCACCAAAGAGGAAAGGAGGCCACTGCGCGGGCTGGCACCCGCCTGGCGCCCCCGGTCGTCATGGCTTGCATCACGGGCACCTCGTGAGGTACCCCGCCTTGATCTCTCCGCCTCCTCGTGAGGCAGCCTGACGAGGCCGCGCCTAAGGAAGCTCCGCGTCGTCCGCCCCGCGAGGCTTGCCCCTCGCGAGGGTCTTGGGTTTGTGTTGGTGAAGATGGGCCGCGCTGGGCCCCCCTTTGAGCCATGCCGCAGGACGTAGGCAGGCAAGTCTTGGGGACCCCGGTTCCAGAACGCGACAGTAGCCCCGGCCCAAGGCGCGCCCGGACTTTGGCCCGTGCAGGGAGGTGGAAGGGCAAGAGCGAAGCACCGCGGGCCCTAAAGCCTATGGCCTTGGGCACCGCGTGGCGGTTGATTGGATGTGGGCGCCCTTACAACCGCTCGAGTTGATAAAGGAGCGGCGTCCACCTAGGCTTTGCTTCTTGCTTTCCCCGGTTGCTGCTCAGATCCCCTTTCTTGCGCCTCTCCTTCCTTCCTCCAAAATTTCCAGATCCACTCCGACCGTGTGACCTAGGAAGCCATGGCGCCTCGTCAGCCCCCGGCCGTAGCTTGGTACTCGTCTGCCCTGGATCCGCCGAATGTGTCGGAGGCGAGCCTCCCGGTTGCGCCGGATGGCGACGGCGCGGGGCGTCAACGGGGCGAAGGTGTTTAAAGCCGGCTCCGCCACCCCTGAGGGTCAAGGGAGCACCTTCTATCCGCTCTTCGTAAGTGCCATTGCTGCTGGCCTGGTGCCTCCCTTCTCCGAGTTCTTCTTCTCTGTCCTCCGCCACTATAAGCTACAAGCCCTGCATCTCCACCCCAACTCCGTCCTTCTCCTGGCAATCTTCGCCTATTACTGCGAGGCTCACGTAGGGGTGCAGCCCTCAGTGGCCTTGCTGCGCCACTACTTCTACCTCCGGACCTCTCGTGGTACTGCTTCCGCGTGCGCGAGCTTCGTCGCGTACGGTGGCGCCATTGCCATTTCGAACCCCGGGAAAAGGATTGAGGGCTTCAGGAGCAAGTGGGTCTTGGTGGATGCTGGGCGCATCCACCCTCGGCTGATCTTGCCCACGGAGCAGCCCACGAGCTCCAGCGATTGGGGTCGAGCGGAGCTCACGGACCCCCGCGCGAAGCTGATGTTGGAGAAGATGGACGCGGATCTGAGGCCGGCCAACATGGCGGCGGCGAAGCTGACCGGCGCGTCGCTGCTGAGGGAATTCCTGGAGCACCAGCTGGCTCCGCTTCGGCAGTACTCACTTCCGATGTGGAGGCCCCGTCCGAGCCCCGCGGCCTTAGCCGACGAAGATCTGGCTGCTGTCCTCCAATCTCTGGTCGGGGGCGATGTGGCGAGGTTGGAGGGCGCTCCTACGCCCTTGTTCCTCCGCGACGACTGGGAGCAGGTAGTGGAGTCCATGCCCGTCTTCAACGGGGATGGGCCCGTGCCCGTGGAAACTCCCGAGGAACCGGTGGACGTGCCCTCCGACGACTCCAGCGAAGAGGAGGAAGGAGGGGAGGGGAAAAGGGCCTGACTCCGAGGCGACTGACGGAGAGTCGAGGGCTCCCCTCCCCCGGCGCAGGTCCCGCGTTCTCGCCTCTCTCCGAGCGATGACGACGAGGATGACGACGAAGACGACGACGAGGACAACGACGAGCAGGACGGCGGGAGCTCACCCCCGATCCCTAAGAAGGACAGGACCGGGCTGATCTCCCGCGGGTCTGCCCCGGCCCGGGGCGGACCGCAGATGCGCCTTCCGCCTCCAAGCTTCCCGAGGTTGACCCTTCCAGCCGGCTTTCAGGCTTCAAATTTGGCCGGAGGCCGCTTGAGCTCACTGGCGACGACCCGTAAGCGTTCGATTCTTGTCTTTATCTCTTGCTCTGCTTCTGAGCTTGACGTCCGCATCTCTTGGATAGGCTGGCGCCCACCGCAAAGAAGCTGAAGGGGCCTCCTGAGGTTCCATCCGTGGCAGCGCTTCTGCCCGCGAAGGAGGGTGACCGCGATGCACTGGCTTCTCCTGCCCGGTCATCCTCGCGAGGCCTGGCTGAGCCGGCTGGGGCGAGCTCAGCCCCCACGGCCCAAGTGGCTCCCGAGGTGCTCTTGCCTGCCGCCGCCATTTTGGCTGTCGGGGGGCGGCAAGCTCCGCCTCAGGATGCTGTGGCCGCGCTGCCGTCTTCTCCTCCTACTCCACCGGCTGATGTCTCTCCGACTCCTTCTGCCGTTCTGGATCGTGCTGCTGCTGAGCTGGACCGACTGCGTCAGGATCTTCTTGGCGGCCGGACCCCGCTTGTGGCCAGGGCATTTGGAGCTGGCTTCAGGATGGGTTCGCTCCGACGCTTCGATTCGGGCGGGCGCTGGTCAGGCCTCGATGGCATGTGACGAGGAGAAGCAGGCCGTCCTGGAGGCAAAGGCTGCTCATGATGCACGCTCGGGGGGAGTGTCGACGTCGTGTCGTTGCAAGGTGGCTGGAGGGCGAACTGTGCAGTTCTGCGGGACCAGCTCGCACGGAACGAAGGTCCGCCCTTCGTCCAAGAGTCAGGAAGAAGGCGTGAAGGCTCGCGAGGCGGCTCTCAAGGAGAGGGAGGTCAAGCTCAAGGAAACGCCGCGACCGCCTAGGCGCGCTGGAGCAGGAGTTGGGGGCGAGGAAGGCCAAGCTGGACGACGAGGCCCTGGTTCTTGCCGAGGACCGCGTGGCCTTCGCGGAGATGGAGGCGAGGGCTCGCTCCTCACTGAGGACGCTTTACGACAGCGGCCTGGAGAGCCCACTGGCTGGCGCCGAGGACGGCCCCGCCAAGCTGCTTCCCTTCCTGGTTCACGCTCTTGAAGATGTCGCCCTTGGCCTTGGCCCCGCGGCCGAGGCCGAGGCGCGTGTCCTGTCTTCTGCAGCAATGACGCGGGTCCTCACCCACATCTACCTTCGCGATCCCGGTGTCGACCTCGACAGCCTGCTGGAGCCAGTGAGCGGCGAGCGTGCCGCTGCCGCTGCCGAGGCCGTGAAGGGTCGCGCAGAGGCCCTGCTTGGGGAAGTTCCGGGCCTTCAGCACCAAGCCGAAGCAAGGCGCTGCCGACCCCACCGCTCCGTGAGGCGTACCCAATCCGCGCTGCTCCATCGCCGACAAGTGACTCCGTCGCGGCTCCTGTCCTGCCTTTAATTCCTGCACATGTATCATGCCTCGGGGAGGCGTTTAAACTTGCGTTTGGCATTGAGATAACAGTGTGGACTGTAATATTTGCTTTTGAATTCCTTGAAATTTGCTTTTCCTTCCTACTTGCTTATGTTCTACGCCGGCAGAGCCCGGCCCCGCGCATGCCTCACCCAGCGTTGGTCCCGACCGGAAACCAGGACGGGGCCAAGGAGTGAGGGGCCACGTGACAAGTTAGGCTCCTGAGTCGCGATGCTCAGGAGTCCCCCTTGGCGCACGAACAGCAAGTAGGGAGGTGTGATGCGGGTGGATCTACCGTTCTACGTCTGCAGAGCCCGGCCGCGCGCGTGCCTCACCCAGATGGTCCCGACCGGAAACCAGGACGGGGCCACGGAGTGAGGGGCTACGTGACCAGTTAGGCTCCTGAGTCGCGATGCTCAGGAGTCCCCCTTGGCGCACGAACAGCAAGTAGGAGGTGTGATGCGGGTGGATCTACCGTTCTACGTCTGCAGAGCCCGGCCGCGCGCGTGCCTCACCCAGCTGGTCCCGACCGGAAACCAGGACGGGGCCACGGAGTGAGGGGCTACGTGACCAGTTAGGCTCCTGAGTCGCGATGCTCAGGAGTCCCCCTTGACGCTCAAACGGCCTTCGTACCTTGGCTCCGCTCGGGGAGAGACGCGCGACGAACCAGGCCCGGGGGGACCTGGCTGGGCGGCGTGCGTCTGGGTGTGACCCAGGCGCAGCCCCCGTGCCCAGCCCCCTCGCGCGGCACTCCCGAGGGGAGGCGTTACGATGAGGCTAGACACTGAGCTCTGGGCTCCCTGAGGTTGATGCGGCCCGGGGGCCACCCTCAGTTGTTTATCACCAGCGCGGAGCATAGCGCTACCGTATGTGTACGGGCATAGCCGCTCCTCGGCAGTGTCATCAGCCAGCGCGGAGCATGGTGCTTCCACTGGTACGTGGGAGGGGGCCCCTCCGGGAGGAGCCCCCGGGGCGTGTACAGCCCCGCCCTGACACGTGGCTGGCACGGTAGGGCCTGGCGAGGTGTATCTGGGCACCCGTGAGCCAGCGCGGGACTCACGGGGCCCTACCTCTAGGCGGGTTGCGCCTGGCACTGGGCCTTATCTTGTGATGTGTCCCTGCAAATTTGGTTAGATGTCGGCACTCTACGTCCTCGGGTCCCGGCCCTCGAGCTGGTCTCAGCCGTCGCTGGTATGCCAGGTCGCGATGATGGACAAGGCCAGAGGGTGAGGGCTGGAGAGCCAGTAAGAGCCCTGAGTCGCGATGCTCAGGTACCCCCCCTTTAACATGCAAGTGGTCGGCATGGAGAAGAAGAGGTGCCGTGGACCGGCATCAAATAATCAAGCATGGTGGGTCTAACGCATAATCGGAAATAAACCGCAAAGGGATCCATGCCGCTGGGCCCTGGCCCCGAGCGGCTGGGGATCATGCAGCCCGAGGGGCGCCCCAACAAGGTAAGCTAACAACATGGAATAAAAAGGGATACACACGCCGCACGGGACGGACCCACGCGCCTGGGAATAATGCAGCCTGGGGGGGCGCTCCCAGCTGGAAATAAAACTACGAAAGATGTACCTGATGATGTTTGAGGACGAAGGAGCGTTGATGTAGCAGGCTCGGTGGGCTGCGGGCAGCCGATCCTCACGAGCCCCCAGGCCCAGGGGCCTCAGGAGGCTCCGGAGGCGCTGGCGGCTCCTCGCGGGCCATCTCCATCCCTGCCAGGGCAGCGGAACGCCTGGCCTCTCGTGCCTCCGTGATGCCCCTCATGAGGCATTGGTACGCGTCAGTCGCGCTCGGCAGGCCGTAAGGCATGCGAACATAGCTGTGGGGTGGGCCTCCGCAGCGCCCCACTCGCGAGGGCCAGAGGTGCTCCAGAGAGGCGACTCGGTTGAGCCCTGGTATGTCGATGCAGACGCGCAGCCCACCATCCTCGCCTGGATGGGGAGCCACTGCTGGTAGGCGGCGGCCGCCTTTCATGACTCTTGACTCCTGTAGCTCCTGAATGGCCTTGCTGACGAACTCCTGAGGGTCTGGATCTCCTTGCCTTGCTCCTTCTTGAGGGAAACGTGCTTCGAAACACGCCTCCATGTGGTGCCCAAGCGCCTCCCTCGTGACCCTAGCTAGGTCGGTGGCCCTCCAGGGGAGAGCCCCCGAGCCCTGCCTGAGGAGGGCGCCGGGCGCGCTTTCCTATGCGATGGAAGGAGGTTCCCCCTGGGCAGGCGCGGGCCCAGAGGGGCCTGCCTCCTGAGTGGTCGGGCCGGACGATGTCTTCTTCTTCTTAGGGGCGGTCTCGGGAGGCCTCCTGCTTCCACGATCCGGGTCTTCCAGTGACGCGGCCTGAAAGGCTCGTTCCAGGGAACACACCGCGTCT
>NC_053026.1:348402397-348420033 GCF_003073215.2 Triticum urartu
TTGGTTTGGCACATCCCCCCTAGCAGTCCAATTTTGGCCTATTTACTCTGTCCGCAATGAGCTTAACAAAAGTGTCAATGAAGTTTGGGACGGTCAATGCCTAAAACTCTCTTTTAGAAGGAACTTTAGTGATAGTCTCATGGAACAATGGTTCCAGTTGGAGGAAATTGCCAAAAGCATTACCTTTACTGCCGAGCCGAATGCCCTGATTTGGCAGCTGGACAATAAGGGGAAGTATTCCTCCAGCTCCCTCTATCATGTTATCAACTTTAGAGGGGTTCAACCCGTGTTTATCCCTGCTGTCTGGAAATTGAGAGTTCCCCCTAAAATTCATGTATTTCTCTGGCTTCTCTCCAAAAACAAATTGATGACTAGGGATAACCTTAGGAAGAGACACATCATCAAACCCCTTGATTGTGTTTACTGCTTGGAACAAGAGTCTTGTTCTCACCTATTTTTTGAATGTATAGTTGCTAAACATCTCTGGGCCCACATTGAGGAATATTTCTCTAGTCAGATTGGCTCATCCTTCGAATCTGTCGCCAGATTCTGGATTGCTACCAAAAAGTGCTCAGTTTTAAACACTGTTAGCTCAGCTGTCCTTTGGTGCCTCTGGAAATATAGAAATGCTATGATTTTCAGTAACACCTCCTGGATTTCCATTCCGCAGGTCTTGAGGTTGATCAGGAACATGGTGAGGAACTGGGCGATTCTCTCCTCCGGATTGGACAAAGACAAGTTGAGGAGCTTCGTGGAAACCCTATATCCCTCCAGAAATCATTGGCGATCACTTGGCTGAACAAAGGCTCGACCTGGCTCTGTGCGGGACCCGTGGGCTCGTCTCAATATCTCTGATGAAGATGATGGGCACCTGGCGCCGAAAAAGAGGGACATCCCACCATGCTCCGCCTTCCACCTGGTGTCTCCGCTTCCTTACTTGGTCCCAGCTGACACGCCCCTTGCCTGAAGACCATGAAGGCTTTCGCTTGGACCCTCCTTGTGTCGATTGAGTCTCTATCCGCTCTGCTTTGGCACCGCTCGGGTGATTTGTGTTATCAGAGAACTTGTTCATCCAGCCCCAAGTTTGTAGTTTTTCTTACCTTTGCTTTCGAACTGCTCTTGAGCTGCTGTATCAGAGTATTGTTGTGGTTTCTTCTTAGCAATGGAACCGGGGAGATGCTCCCTGTTTTTCTAAAAAAAATATTTTATATGTTATTATATAAAGCTTGGTAAGACTATAAATTTAAGGACGAATGTAATAATATCACTTATTATTTAAATATATTTATAACAAAATGCTCAGCCCCTTTTTATTTTTTGATAACATTGCTGGCCCAACCCAACATTATAATTAGAATCAGCCCAGCAAAATTGTGTATTTCGATAAAGTGCAAATGGGCTGTAATTTTTTAGGAAATAAAATAATCAGGCCGCATGGACGCTACATTATTTGTTCACCCAGCCCAGCTAATGGCTGTAATTCAAAAAAAAGATCAAATTGACTATAAATTCTACCGCGCAAAAAAAGACTATAAATTCTGAAAAAATGGGTTGAATACATGCCACATTTTTGGAGGCTGAAATGTGGGCCAATAGGTCGAAGCCAATGCAAGTCGTTGTCAATTTAGTCAACAAATGATTCTGACATGTTAGCCGTTGGATTTACATCCAACGACCGGCATCCATCTTCAATCTCTCGTCTTGTTCCTCCAGCGTCGCTGGGACCACCTCGCGCCTCCTACTGCTAGCAGCTCTGCTTAGCACGTTTCGCTATGAAGTGCTACTCCATCGTTGGCCAGGCCATCCCTCCACTCCTCCACACCTCCTGCTCTTCTCCACCGACTGCCGAACCACACCACACTAGAACCAATTAACCCTCATACACCTCTCTGTCTGCGACTCTACTCCCGCGTCTTCCCATCTCCGACTCGTTGTTGTCCGGGGCCTCGCCGTCTTCCACCACCTTGGATGCGCTCAGCGCGGCATGGTCAACGTGGTCAATGAATGACACCATCGGAAGTAGACTGTGCGTGGAGAGGCTGACAGCTGGGTCCACGGCCACACACAAGGAAATGCCTCCTTATTACGTGCAAAATAATGATTCCTCCACCTGACATCTAGGCCCCACCGGAATGGCCTCTGTATTTCGCGATATAAAGTGCCCCCCGCTGACATGTCGGACCCACCAGCTATCTTCGCACGCAAGGAAGTGCCTCCTTATTACGCACAAAAAAATGAATATTCCCCCTGCCAGCTGGAACCCAGCATAGTGGGAGGCTGACTTGTGGGCCTACCAAGTTGACGGGGACGGAGGGCTTTGTCAACTTAGTCAATATGAACGATTGTAGCTCCTGTTACCATACGATATTCATCCAATGGCCGTAGTGCTTCTTCAACCTCTGGTCTTCTTGCTCTAGCCGCCCAAACTAGCGCCGGTCATGCCGCACGCTCCTGCCTCCCATGGCCGGCTGTGATGCCAATGAGGCCTCACCGCCCCCTACTACTCCCACCGCTGGCCAGGCCATCCCTCTACTCACCCACACCCCATGTTATTCTGCGGCGACAGCAGCCTCACACCGAAGCCGAACCAGTGAACCCTCGTACTCCTCTTCGCGGGGGCATCCACTGCTGCGTCTTCCCCGGCTCCGAGTCGTCCCCTTCCTAGTCCTCGCCGTCGTCCACCGCCCTGGTGCTCTCGGCGTGGCGTGGTCAACGTGGTCAACGACCGACTTCCATCGGAAGGGTACTGGACGTGGATAGGCTGACAGCTGGGTCCACGGCAGCCGCAAGGAAGTGCCTCCTTATTACATGGAAAATAATTATTCCTCCACCTGACAGCGGGGACCCACCGGACGGGCCACCAGTATTTTGTGAAAAAAATTGTTTCCCCCTGACTACTGGGACCCACCGGACGGGCCATCGTATTTCGTGAAAAAAATGTTCCCCCCGCTGTCAGCTCGGACCCATCGGAAGTGCCTCCTTATTAACAAAAAAATGAATACTCCCCGCTAGCTGGGACCCACCTTGCTGGGAGGCTGACTTGTGGGCCTACTAAGTTGACGGGGACGAAGGGCTTTGTCAACTTAGTCAATATGAACGATTCTAGCTCCAGTGACCGTACGATGTCCATCCAATGGCCGTAGTGCTTCTTCAACCTCTGGTCTTCTTGCTCCAGCCGCCCAAAGCAGCGCCGGTCGTGCCGCATGCTCCTGCCTCCCGTGGCCGGCTGTGCTGCCGCAGAGGCCTCACCGCCCCTACTATTCCCACCGCTGGCCAGGCCCTGCGGCGACGGCAGCCTCACACCGCAGCCGAACCAGTGAACCCTCGTAGTCCTCTCCGCGCGGGCTTCCACTGCCGCGTCGTCCCCTTCCTAGGCCTCGCCGTCGTCCACCGCCGTGGTGCTCTCCGCGCGGCGTGGTCAACGTGGTCAAGGAACGACTTCCATCGGAAGAGTACTGTACGTGGAGAGGCTGACAGCTGGGTCCACGGCCACAGCCCAGTTTTTTGTGATTTGCCAAGTAAGTCGCTTTGTCAGGCCTGTTGGGCTGCAAATCTTTCAAGACGAGGAGAGCTTTCATTCGGCTGGCCGAGAAATGGCCCATCAGTAATGAGCAATGGGTTGTACATTTTTAAAACACATTAAACCGGCAATTAGTTTCAAATATCTTTTTTTTCATTTCAAGATTTTAAATTACATTAATTTTTATGCGTGGAGAATTTGTTGGATTTTATATTCATATACATTTATTTTTAAAATCAGTTTGAATGTGAGTCAAAATTTCGGGATTAAAAATAGTTCGGACCGCACCGAAATATGAAAAATTTCATATATTTTTTTAACCGTTGCCACAATATGGGCTGTAATGCTAACAAAAAGAATATGGGCTCCAAAAAAACCTTAAGAATTAGCAAATGGGCTGTAAATTGTTAGAAATAATGGCAGATGGGATGTATGCTATTTTCCACATATTTGAGGCTTTCCTAAAAAAAGGTTGACGCACAAGCACTGACTGTTGGATGTCCATCCAACGGCCGTCGTGCTTCTTCAATCTCTGCTCTTCCTGCTCCAGCCGCTCAAACAAGCGCCGGCGGGACTGCCTGCTCCCTCCCTCGCGGCCGGCTGTGCTGCCGCGCAGGCCTCACCGCCCGACCGTACTCCCATCGCTGGCCTAGCCATCCCTCTACTCACCCACACCTGCTGTTATTCTCCGGCGACGGCAGACGAACCAGTAAACCCTCGTACAGTCGTACTCCCCTCCGCGTGGGAAACAACTGCCGAGTCTTCCCTGCCTCTGTGTCGTCCCCTTCCTAGGCCTCGCCGTCGTCCACCGCCCTGGTGCTCTCGGCGCGGCGTGGTCAACGTGGTCAAGGAACGACTTCCATCGGACGTGGACTGTACGTGGAGAGGCTGACAGCTGGGTCCACGGCCGCAGCAAGGAAGTGCCTCCTTATTACCGGAAAATAATGATTCCTCCACCTGACAGCTGGGACCCCACGGACGGGCCACTGTATTTCCGAAAAAAATGTTTCCCCCTGACTGCTGGGACCCACTAGCTACATCTTCGCACGCAAGGAAGTGCGTCCGGGCAAAAAAAGATTCGCCCCCTGACTGCTGGGACCCACCAGCTACATCTTCGCAGGCAAGGAAGTGCCTGACAGTCGGGACCCACCTGGTCGAAGCGTACGTAGCGTTGTCATTCTGGTCGCGAACGTGTACGTACATACTGGTCGATGTAGAGGCGCGCACGTAGCATTTACACGTACGTACATCGGCCAGGGTGCAAGAAAGAAAATACGGCCACGTATGTGTACATACGGGCGGGGTCTCGAACGCCTACTCGCGCATACGTACGGCCAGGGCTCGTGTACATGGCTGGGTCGGAACGGAGAAACAGCGTCGTCGTCGTGTTCATGGGGAGGCAAAGGAATGCGTCATGTTCATGGGGAGGCAACGGAATGCGTCGTGTTCATCGGGAGGGCTTGGACGGAACATGCGATGGAAATGAGGCCTGGCGTACCGCAGAACGGAGGAAACGGCCTTGTGTTCGACCGGCCACGTTCGAAACGGGATCCTGTTGATCGGGAGGGGTCTGGCGTACCGCAAAACGAGGAAACGGACCTCCTACGGTCGAAACGGGGGTCCTGTTGATCGGGAGGGGTGTGGCGTACCGCAAAACGGACGAAACGGACCTCCTACGGTCGAAACGGGGGTCCTGTTGATCGGGAGGGGTGTGGCGTACCACAAAACGGACGAAACGACCTCCTACGGTCGAAACGGGGGTCCTGTTCATCGGGAGGGTGTGGTACCGCAAAACGGGACTCCACGGGATACTGTTCATCTCCACCGTCGACCCCCTCCAGCCTCCACGAGCTACTGTTCATCCACCGTCGACCTCCTCCAGCCTCCACCTGCGACTGTTCATCCACGGGCTCCTGTTCATCCAGCCTCCACCGCGCGCTACTCCACCGGCTACTGTTCAACCAGCCCTCTCCACGGGCTCCTGTTCAACCACCCCTCCACGGGCTACTGTTCATCCTGCCCTCCACCGTCTACTGTTCATCCAGCCCTCCACGGGGTGGTCCTGTTCATCCAGCCCTCCACGGGGTCCTGTTCATCCAGCCCCAACCGGCTCGATCGATCGGGGTCCTGTTCATCCAGAGGCAACACCACGGGGTCCTGTTCATCCACCCCCACCGGGAACTGTTAATCCACCCCCCGCAACGCTCTATGTTCATCCAGAGGTAGCATCGATCGGCTTTAGTTAGCAGCAGTAGCGAAGGAATCGCTCGATCGGGTTTAGTTAACAGCCATCGATCGATCGCTCGGGTTCAGTAACGCGTAGCCTGCAGTGCAATCGCTCGGGTTCAGTTAGAGCCCAACGCCTCGCTCGGGTTCAGTTAGAGCCAACGCCTTGCACACACGCGCGTACGTGTACGAGAGAAACGCGCATCGCTCGGCCCCGACCTCCCACCGTAGCCGGGAACTCCCCGAAATTTTCCTCCCCCTCGCTTCTACCACGATTTTTCCATCATGGACGGCCCAAAGAATGTCATGAGGCTGTGTCTCCGGCCCGCCCAGGAGGAAAAGCCCATTTTCTGTCATGATTTTTTTTCATAGAAGTAGGAGCCCACCACATCTATGATGATACCGGGTTTTGTCACAATTATCGTCATAGAAGTGTCATATGTATGACAAAAAAATTTCGTTCGGCCCAAAATGTCACGGATGTGTCTTTTTTTGTAGTGAGCCCCACTCATCATTACGTGAGAGTCTCACAGGCGGAGACATTCACAGGCGCGAGCCTTGCTTCATATCGCCAAACGAGGGCCCCGCCTTGCACCACCCTCGACCATCGTTGGGGCGTCCGGAAACCAGGACGATGCCAAGAGGCAAAGGGGACACTAGCGGCGCCCTCGGCGACCACGGGCCCTCTGCCGGGGGGAGGGCTCACCGGCGCCTCCCGGCAAAGGACCTACCTCCGGACAATGCCTTGCCCCACGCGACATGTGGGAGGGCCTTGCTCCGGACCCCTTCCATGAAGCCCCTAGCGCGCTGCCCACGCGACATGTGGGAGGGCCTTGCTCCGGACCCCTTCCATGAAGCCCCTAGCGCGCTGCCCCTAACTGCAGTGGGGCTGCCGCGCTGGCGTCGCCGTTTGCTGCTGCGGCTTGGTCTACCTGCGACCCATGGTTAGCGTAAGAATGCTCCTAAGATACCAGTGGTACCCTGTGCCCCACCCCGCCGACCCTGGGGCGCCTCCCTGGTGGTTGTAGGGTGGCGCTTGATTTGGACCGTGAGGATCAACACCCGCACCTACGCCCCCAGGGGGAGGCATGGGCGCGGCCGGATGTCCGGCACCACCGGTCGTGCTGACGCTGGCGAGCCCTCCTGGTGCACCTGGGAGCACGCGGGCGCATCGAGGCCCGTCGTGTGACCTGGCCACAACTTGAGATGTAAGTAGGGAGAAGAAAGGCAGCGTACCCCTGGCAGCAGCATCCAACAGCTCGGTGACAGGCTCCAGCAACGCGTCGCGGCCACTCTCCATCAGCTGGCACCGCAGCAGCTCCCGCGCCACCACGAGCACGGCTCGCATGTCCCACGGCGTGAGGGCGGGGACGTTGATCCACGCTGCCCACGCCCGCGGGTGTTGGATGGCACGCAGGCCGTTTGGAGCGTGGACTTGAGGTCTTCTAGAGCGAACGGAGGTGCTCGAGTGGGCCAAGCCGCCCAGCGGTCGGCCTGGGTCCTTGGATCGTCGAACATTGGAGATGCGGGGCAACAGCAGGTTGATCGATGGGGAGGAAAACATCGGCGCACCCCTACATGGCGCGCCAAATTTTGGATTACAGGTTTCAGTAAAACCCTTGAGGTTCGAACACTGGGCTGCGCATGAAGATCTCTCTCTCCCTAGCTCACACTCTCGCAATGATCTCAAAGCCTAGCTCGCCGAATGTAACACCCTGGATGTAATTTACCTAATATGTACTCCAACTCTTGCCATTTCTGGCGCTAAGTTATTTTATTTCCTCGGGTTTGGGTTTTTGTTTCCGTGTGTTGTTGTCGTTTTCATGCATCTCTTATCATGTCATCATGTGCATTGCATTTGCATACGTGTTCGTCTCATTCATCCGAGCATTTTCTCCGTTGTCCGTTTTGCTTTCCGGCGCTCCTATCTCCTCCGGTGGTCCTTTCTGCCTCTTTTCGTGTGTGGGGGTTAAACATTTCCGGATTGGACCGAGACTTGCCAAGAGGCCTTGGTTTACTACCGGTAGAACGCCTGTCAAGTTTCGTGTCATTTGGACTTCGTTTGATGCTCCAGCGGTCAACCGAGGGACCGCGAAGGCCTCGTGTGTGTTGCAGCCCAACACCCCTCCAATTTGACCCAAAACCCACCTAAACCATCTCCATCATCTAGAGCGTCCGATCACGATTGCGTGGACGAAAACCGCACCTCATTTGGACTCTCTTAGCTCCCTCTATGCCTATATATAGACCCTCTCCCGAAATTCCCGGGTCAAACCCTAACCTCCCCATCCCTTCACGCCGCCGGACGAATTTCCGCCGGCCGGACACGTCCAAACCAGCCGCCGCTGCCATGTGACGCTCTCCGATTCGCCGCCGTCACCGCGCGCACTTCGCCGCGCCTGCCCGTGCGCCGGCCCGCCGGGGGCCAGGCGGGGCCCTACCGGCCCGTACCGTTCGCCGCCTCGCACCCAGGCCGCGCCGCTGTCTCCTCCAGCGTCGGCGACGGGCCGCTGCCACCGCGCCGGCCTCCGCCCGCTCTGGCCACCGCGACCATCGCCGGCGCCGCCCGCGGCCACCTCGTTCTCCGCCGCCCCTCGCCGCCCGGCCTCGCGCGCCCACCTCTCCGGCCTCCCTCGTCGTTCGGCGAGCCGCGCGACTACTCCGACCTCCCCGACGAACTCCGGCAAGTTCCCCAGCCAACCTCGATCCGCGCACCCGGCCAGATCTGGATCTGAGATATTTCTCTCGGTTGACTTTTGTCCCAAACCCTAATTATTTTGCGTTTTTCATCATGCTATAACTCTGCATCTGTAGCTCCGTTTTGGGCGTGTAGCATATAAAAATGTTCGTCTCAGAGAGTACATCATTTCATCTCATTGCATCATTTTCATTTGAGCTCATCTTGATGCCCGAAAGGCTGCTGGAAGAGAGCTATTTGAGTTAATTGTCTGATCTGCTGCATCAAATAGTTATTTGTCATTTTGCCATGATTATTGTGCATGATATGCTCATGAGCTCTACATGTGTTTTGTTATATGCCATTCCATCTTTACAGAGGTGCTACCATGTTATTTTTGTGATATGTGTGGTGACTAGCACAGCTTGCAAAGTTAGTGCTTTCGTTAATGCTGATTTCGGGGACTAGGAATTTCTCTAAGTCCTTGATCTGTTTTTATCAATGCCATATGTTCATGTGTTTCTAGTGATCCGTGCCTCTTTTGAGGATGATTCAGGTAAGGATGATTGTTAACATTGTGGTGCTCTATCCATCCATATCTTTGTTTGCAATTATGGAGCACCCTAGCTGAGTTCAATGGAGCTCTACTTTTGCTGCTAGTTCGTGAATCCTGCAGATTGTCTACTTGTTAGCCGACTTTGCCGAGGATGTTGTTGTTGATCCGTGGCATGCTATGTTGTTTGTTTTTGCCATGGTCTAGCTATATAATATGTATTCTTGATGGGTGTATGCTTTGTTTGTAATGCCATGCTCCGTTAGTGAGTGCATCGAGCTCGTTAAACATGCCTACTCGTAACATATTTGCATGCTCCGGTTTTTCTCAAGTCTGTAACCTGATTATGTTTTGCCATGTTCACATGCTTGCAATTGTATTTTCTGATCCCTTTTGGCTCAAGTCACTAAGGGACTTTTGTTAAGCTCTTTGAGTAGCTTCATTTCATGCCTTGCTTGCCATGTAAGTTCCTGTAGGAATATAGTTTTCATGCTCCAAAGTGTGCTACCTGATCTGAAATTCCAGACTTGTGTTAATTTCACGAAAGTCTGAAATCTGTTTATCGTTTGCATTTTTGCCATTTTGTTTAACCTGGTAATGGATGAATTGGCCGTAGCTCAGTGTTCATCTTTTTGTTAAGCATCATGAGTTGGATCCCTGCCATGTATTTTTTTTTGCCATGTTGAGTACTGTAGCATAATTATCTGGATGCATTTAGATGGGCTACTTGCTGTTTATCGCACACCGTTGTCATATTGTTTGCTTGCCATTTCCAAACCGTGCATCTTGATTCCGGTTATCTTTATATCGATTTCAACCAAAATCACCTCACCTTTCAAGTGGCACTCTTGTATTTCCAAGTTGAGGCCAGGTTCAATCATCCCTTGTCAAATCTTGCATATGCATCACATATCGCTTCCCGCATAGCATACCATGTTTGCATCATGTTGTTTGAGCCTTGCACGTGGTTGATGGTGTTCCTTTTGCTTGTTTGTCTTGTTTGGGTCGAGCCGGGGGACGAGTTCACTAACGAGGAGCCTGTTGAGTTTGCTTTCGAGGATCCAGTCAACTCTGACAACTTTGCAGGCAAGATGATCATACCCTCGAAATCACTTCTATCTTTGCTTGCTAGATGCTCGCTCTTTTGCTATGCCTATGCTACAATGCCTACCACTTGCTTATCGTGCCTCCCAAATTGCCATGTCAAACCTCTAACCCACCATGTCCTAGCAAACTGTTGATTGGCTATGTTACCGCTTTCGCTCAGCCCCTCTTATAGCTTTGCTATATGCAGGTGAAGATTGGAGATCGTTTCTTGTTGGAACATTGTTTATTGTTGGGATATCATTATATTATCTTGTTATCTTAATGCACCTATATACTTGGTAAAGGGTGGAAGGCTCGGCCTTTTGCCTAGTGTTTTGTTCCACTCTTGCTGCCCTATTTTCCGTCATATCGGTGTTATGTTCCCGGATTTAGCGTTCCTTACGCGGTTGGGTGATAATGGGAACCCCTTGACAATTCGCCTTGAATAAAACTCCTCCAGCAATGCCCAACCTTGGTTTTACCATTTGCCACCTAGCCTCTTTTTCCCTTGGGTTTCTGGAGCCTGAGGGTCATCTTGTTTAAACCCCCTGGGCCAGTGCTCCTCTGAGTGTTGGTCCGACCGAGCAGACTGCGGGGCCACCTCAGGGAAACTTGAGCTTTGGTTTTACTCGTAGGATGTCTCATCTGAGTGTGCCCTGAGAACGAGATATGTGCAGCTCCTATCAGGATTTGTCGGCACATTCGGGCGGTGTTGCTGGATTTGTTTTACCTTGTCGAAGTTGTCTTGTAGAACCGGGATACCGAGTCTGATCGGAATGCCCCGGGAGAAGGTTTATCCTTTGTTGACCGTGAGAGCTTGTGATGGGCTAATTTGGGACTCCCCTGCAGGGATTTGAACTTTCGAAAGCCGTGCCCGCGGTTATGGGCAGATGGGAATTTGTTAATGTCCGGTTGTAGATAACATGAACCTTGATTTAATTAAAATGAATCAACTGCATGTGTTACGGTGATGGTCTCTTCTTGGCGGAGTCCGGGAAGTGAACACAGTGTTGGAGTAATGTTTGTCGTAGGTTGTTCTATAGTTATTCATTCGTGCTTGGCCTTCTCTTCTCGCTCTCTTTTGCAAACATGTTAGCCACCATATATGCTAGTCGCTTGCTGCAGCTCCACATATTACCTTGCCTTACCTATAAGCTTAAATAGTCTTGATCGCGAGGGTGCGAGATTGCTGAGTCCCTGTGGCTCACAGATTACTTCCAAACCAGATGTAGGGCCCGATGACTCCGTTCCAGATGATGCGCTTGAGCTCAAGTGGGAGTTCGACGAAGACTCACGCCGTTACTATGTGTCTTTCCCTGATGATCAGTAGTGGTGCCCAGTTGGGGCGATCGGGACCGTGTCGCATGTTGGGGTTGATCTTTTATTTTGGTATCGTAGTCGGACCATGAGTGTATTGGATGATGTAATGTTATTTATGTACTTTGTGTGATGTGGCGAGTGTAAGCCAACTAAGTACCTTTCCCCTTATTATCTATTTACATGGTTTGTTGTGAAGATTACCTTACTTGCGACATTGTTTTCAATGCGGTTATACCTCTAAGTCGTGCTTCGACACGTAGGAGATATAGCCGCATCGAGGGCATGACAAGTTGGTAATCAGAGCCTTCCCCGACCTTAGGAGCGCCATTGCTTGATCGAATTAGCAGACGAGTTGAGTCTAGAAAAATGTTTTGAGTCATTCAAGAATTATATATCGGAGAGTTTAGGAATTCTTTTTACTCCCCAGTCCCTTCATCGCTCTGGTAAGGCATCCTGACGTAGAGTTTTGTCTCTTCTCTTCTCAAATTTCACAAAAAAAATTAGGATCACGCGTCTATCTTGGAATCGTTCCGATCGATTTGTGACGAGAACATTGTTCTTGGTGCCTCCTGTCATTTAGGGGTGGTGGCAGTGTCCCGGGGAGTTGAGCTCCGAGGTGTTGTCGTCACAATTTTATCGTTGCAGTTCTGGGATACCTGAGTTTAGTTCGCCGACATCGAAAATCTCTTTTATGCAGTTGTTGGTGAGATAACCTCGACGCCACCTAGTACTGGGGCGGGAGTTCGGGAGTATTGCCATAACTTGTATTACGGATGCTTTTCGAAGGTTGAGGTAGACGATTTCCAAAGTTTTTCTCGGTTATGTGTTGAAGGATGGATACAGCTGGATGTAGGATTTGCTAGATTTGGGTGAGATATTATGCTTCCCCTGTATCCCCAACACCTGATTGTATAACCGGAAAGGTTCGGGAGTTTCATAGGTGGGAATTCTTGTAGCTCTAGTTCTTCTGCCACGGATATTTGGTTTGATATTGGGTGATCCTTATCGAGTATTCGTTCTTGTTCCGTACCTTGTTGATTTTATTCTTCTACATCAATTCTAAGTGGCTTCCCAATTTATGGATATGTGACCATTTCAATTGGAATGCATTCGTTCATTTTGTTTGGATGTGAAGACTATATGTTTCAATTTAAACCCGTTTGGTTCAGCTTCAATTCTTGTCTATAAGTGTGCTAATGGATGTCAACCTCTTTAGGATGGCTCCTCCAACGCGCACGACTCCGAATCCTGATCCGCCACCACCACCTCCACCTCCGGAGGCATGGCGAGCTGTGATGGCCGCTACCAATGCAAACACACAGCTGATCATGCAACTTCTTCAAGAGCGCAACCAAGCGAACCAAGGCAACCAGGGCAACCAGGGCAACAATCAGAATCACTTTGCTACACTCAAGCAGTTCCTTGCTAACCAGCCATAGACCTTCAGCAATTGCGTTGAGGCAACTGACGCTGATGATTGGCTCGTGGACTTGTGCAAGCATTTCGAGTGCAGTAACGTCAGGCCTGAGGACTTTGTCAAGTTCGCTTCCTTCCAACTCAAAGACCAAGCCGCAGAATGGTTTCAGTAGTACAAAGATTCTAGAGGAGGCCGTGTGATTACCTGGGATAAATTCCGTCAAGACTTCAAAGCTCATCATATTCCTCAGAGCGTGGTTGAAAGCAAGTGTGAGGAATTCCGCAACCTGGAGCAAGGCTCTATGTCTGTCTACGACTATAACAAGATGTTTCAGAAGCTCGCCCGTTTTGCTAAGCAGGACATCCCTGCCAAGAAGAGCATGATATACCAGTTCAGGGGTGGTCTCAGAGAAGAAATCCAGCTAGCTCTTGTCGTCTTTGAGCCCAGGAGGTACGATGAGTTTTACAACATGGCATTGAAGCAAGAGGCTGCTCAACTGAAGTGTGATGCTTCCAAGAAGCGAGTCAGAGATGCTACTCCTTCTTCCTCTACTCAAGTGGCTAAGCAGCAGAAGTATTGGCTTCCTCCTCCTCCATTCCGTCAGCTGTATCAACAGAAGAGCAAAGGTGGTAGTGGATCTTCCCACCCACCCAACCCTGGCTTTCAGAACAAGACTTCGTCTCAAGCTTCAAGATCGAGTGCTCCGTATCACCGTCCGCTTTCAGAGGTCACGTGCAACAAGTGCCAACAGAAGGGTCACTATGCCAACAAATGCTTCAATCAGAGGTGCCTCCCTCCTCCTCCTCCTATGAGATCGGCAAGTATAGCTGTGGTCAAGCATAACCCCAAGCACGCCAAGGCCAACTTGATGAATGCAGCTCAGGCAGAGGACTCGTCAGATGTCATCATGGGTAACCTTCCTGTTAACAATGTTCTTGCAAAAGTACTTTTTGATACTGGTGCATCTCATTCTTTCTTGTCATGCCCATTTGCATCAAAGCACAATGTTGATACTGAGGTTATGCCCAAAGTCATGCAAGTTGTTTCTCCCGGCAAGCTTTTGACTTCTAGTTTGGTTGCTCCCGATGTCTCTATCATGTTGGGAGACTACAAATTTCTATCCTCTCCGGTGGTTCTTGGTAACTCGAATATTGATCTTATTCTCGGAAAGGATTGGCTTTCTAAGCACAAGGCGCATCTTGATTGTGCTGCCAGGCAGATTCAATTGACTCATTCGTCTGAAGATGTAATTGTCTTTGCCGCTCGGGATGATACCATCCGTCTGTTTTCTCTCAATGAGAAGGGTGAACTGGATGCCATCTCTCAAATTCCAGTCGTTTGCGAATATCAAGACGTCTTTCCAGAAGAGCTTCCAGGAATGCCTCCGCACCGGCCAGTTGAATTCGTCATCGATCTTGAGCCTGGCATGGAACCAGTTTGCAAACGTCCTTACAAGCTCGGACCTGAAGAGTTGAAGGAGTTGAAGAAGCAACTCGATATTCAAGAGAGAATGGGTCTCATCCGACCTAGTTCTTCTCCGTGGGGTTGTGGAGTACTTTTTGTGAAGAAGAAGGATGGAACGGACCGACTTTGTGTTGACTACCGTCCATTGAACAAGAAGACTATCAAGAACAAGTACCCACTTCCCAACATCAACGAGCTGTTCGAACAACTCAAAGGTGCTCAAGTATTCTCCAAGCTTGATCTCCGTATGGGCTATCACCAGATTCGAATCCGTGAGCGAGATATTCCCAAGACGGCTTTCAAAACAAGCTATGGTTCATATGAATACACTGTCATGTCTTTTGGCCTCGTCAACGCTCCTCCGACTTTCTCTCGCATGATGAACTTCATCTTCAGCGCCTACACAAATGACTTCGTTTTGGTCTATCTCGACGACATTCTAGTCTTTTCGAAGAACAAAGAAGATCATGCCAAGCACTTGCGTTTGGTGCTCGATAAGCTCAGGGAATACCAGTTCTACGCCAAGTTCTCAAAGTGCGAGTTTTGGCTCGATGAGGTTCTCTATCTTGGGCATATCATCTCTGCCAAGGGCATTGCGGTGAATCCCGAGAAGGTGTCTGCAATTGTGAATTGGGAACCACCTCAGAACGTGAAGCAACTCCGTAGCTTCCTTGGTCTCGCAAGCTATTGTCGAAGGTTCATGGAGAACTTTTCAAAGATCGCGAAGCCTCTTTCAAACCTTCTCCAGAAGCACATCAAGTACGTTTGGTCTCCGGAATGTGACATCGCTTTCAATAATTTGAAAGAGAAATTGGTCACTGCTCCAGTTCTGACTCCTCCTGATGAATCCAAACCGTTCGAGGTCTTCTTCGATGCCTCTCTTCAAGGTCTTGGTGCAGTGTTGATGCAAGAGAAGAAAGTTGTGGATTATACCTCTTGCCAGTTGAAGCCCAACGAGAAGAACTACCCCACTCATGACCTCGAGTTGACGGCAGTTGTGCATGCTCTTTTGACTTGGAGACATCTCTTATTGGGAAGAAAAGTGGACATTTTCACTGACCACAAGAGTCTCAAGTACATCTTCACTCACCCTAATCTCAACCTCAGACAGACTCGTTGGGTCGAAATGATTCAAGAGTATAATCCGAGTATCGGGTATACTCCAGGCAAAGCCAATGTGATTGCTGACGCTTTGAGCAGGAAGGCTTACTGCAACAGTCTGATTCTCAAGCCTTACCAACCCGAGCTTTGTGAAGCTTTCCACAAACTCAATCTGCAAGTTGTTCCTCAAGGTTTCCTCGCCAACCTTCAAGTCTCTCCTACTTTGGAAAATCAGATTTGCGAGGCTCAACTTCTTGATGCTATGGTGAAGAAGGTGAAGATTGGGATTGCCAAGAGTCAACCCAAGTACAAGTGCTATCGCCTTGATGACAAGGATACTCTCTTCTTCGAGGATCGTATTGTTCTTCCCAAAGGAGACCTTCGTCAAGTTATCATGAATGAGGCGCACAATTCACTCCTCTCCATCCACCCTGGGAGTACGAAGATGTATCAGGACCTCAAGCAGGCTTATTGGTGGACTCGAATGAAGCGCGAGATTGCTCAGTTCGTGAATGAGTGTGATATCTGCAGAAGAGTGAAGGCAGAACACCAAAGGCCAGCTGGTCTCCTCCAACCTCTTGCCATTCTAGAATGGAAGTTTGACTACATTGAGATGGACTTCGTGGCTGGGTTTCCAAAGTCGAAGCGTGGCAATGATGCTATATTCGTTGTCATCGACAAACTCACTAAAGTGGCTCACTTTCTGCCTATCAAAGAGTCTATCACTGCAGCTCAATTGGCGGAGCTGTATACCTCTCGGATTGTCTCTCTGCACGGCTTTCCATAGGTGATCTCTTCAGACCGTGGTAGCATCTTTACCTCCAAGTTTTGGGATTCTTTTCAGAAGGCCATGGGCACCAACATCCGCTTCAGCACAGCTTTCCACCCTCAAACTAGCGGTCAAGTCGAGCGTGTCAATCATATTCTTGAAGATATGCTCAGGGCTTGTGTGATCTCCTTCGGCATGAAGTGGGAGGATTGTCTTCCATACGCTGAATTCTCCTACAACAACAATTTTCAAGCAAGTTTGGGCAAGGCCCCATTCGAAATTCTCTATGGCAGGAAGTGCCGTACTCCTCTTAACTGGTCAGAGACCGGTGAACATCAA
This sequence comes from Triticum urartu, assembly GCF_003073215.2. Taxonomy (NCBI): domain Eukaryota; kingdom Viridiplantae; phylum Streptophyta; class Magnoliopsida; order Poales; family Poaceae; genus Triticum; species Triticum urartu. The sequence continues at coordinate 348,418,870 of NC_053026.1, forward strand.
GTTCTGGGAAATGATTTGATCACAGAGGCAGAGGAAATGTGCAAAGTCATTCATGATAACCTCAAAGTAGCGCAATCGTGCCAGAAGAGCTACTATGATAGTAAGCACCGTGATTTGGCCTTCGAGATCGGAGACCACGTTTACCTCCGCGTCTCTCCAATGAAAGGTACTCGTCGCTTCAGTATCAAAGGGAAACTTGCCCCTAGATACGTGGTTCCTTTCAAGATCGTCAGCAAGAGAGGCGATCTCGCCTATCAACTCGAGCTTCCTTCAAACTTTGCAAATGTGCACGACGTGTTCCATGTCTCTCCGCTCCGCAAGTGCTTCAAGACTCCTGACCGCACCGTCAACTTCGAAGACATTGATCTCCAAGAAGATCTCTCTTATCGTGAGCACCCCATGGCTATTCTTGAAGAGACTGAACGCAAGACTCGCAATAAGTCAATCAAATTCCTCAAAGACAAGTGGTCACACCATTCCGACCGTGAAGCTACCTGGGAACGCGAGGACCACCTACGTTCTGAGTACCCGGTGTTTTTCGAGTCCTAGATCTCGGGATGAGATCCTTTCATAGTGGTGGAGTGTTGTAACACCCCGGATGTAATTTACCTAATATGTACTCCAACTCTTGCCGTTTCCGACGCTAAGTTATTTTATTTCTTTGGGTTCGGGTTTTTGTCTTCATGTGTTGTTGTCGTTGTCATGCATCTCTTATCATGTCATCATGTGCATTGCATTTGCATACATGTTTATCTCATGCATCTGAGCATTTTCCCTATTGTCCGTTTTGCTTTCCGGCGCTCCTATCTCCTCCGGTGGTCCTTTCTACCTCTTTTCGTGTGTGGGGAATATACATTTCCGGATTGTACTGAGACTTGCCAAGCGGCCTTGGTTTACTACCGATAGACCGCCTGTCAAGTTTCGTGTCATTTGGACTTCGTTTGATGCTCCAACGGTTAACCGAGGGACCGAGAAGGCCTTGTGTGTGTTGCAGCCCAACACCCCTCCAATTTGGCCCAAAACCCACCTAAACCCTCTCCATCATCTAGAGCGTTCGATCATGATCGCGTGGACGAAAACCGCACCTCATTTGGACTCTCCTAGCTCCCTCTATGCTTATATATAGACCCTCTCCCGAAATTCCCGGGTCAACCATCTCTCTCT
>NC_053026.1:348421033-348445426 GCF_003073215.2 Triticum urartu
AAGATCATTGGAGCAAAAATAAATAGGGTTGCAGTAGAAATTACAAGGCTGGACCAGAATGGAAAAGAGGTTGATTCATTCAAATTTTTCAAAGAACAGCACTAGGTTTTTGCATAATGTTGAATCATATGCTACTACCAACATCCCATAATTTTGGTGGAGGCTAGAAAGAATTATTTAAATGGGTTGTAGTGCAAAATTGCACTCTGGACTAGAGAAGAAAAATTGGGTGTAGAGCTCAAATTATTTCATGAATAAAAGATATTTTTGTATAAAAGTGAATTAAAAACATCACATGACATCTCCAAATTTTTGAGGGATTTTTGAATGAACTTATCAAATGGTTGTAGTTCAATTATGGCCATATAACCTTGAAAAACCATTTTTTTAAGAAAATAAAGATCAAGCAAATTAATTATGAAATTAGTTATACTGATAAAAGAAAAGTTTTTCTTGAGAGGTTAAACAAGTCCAATAACATATTTGAAAGGTTTTCACTTTGGGGAAAACTCCATAAATCAAGGGAGATAATGGTTCAAAAATAAAAAGGGAGCCCAGAAAATAAAAGTTTTAATTCCTGGCAAAATCTTAATTAATAAAACAAGGCCAAAAAAATTTTGGGTGTCACAACACTACCCCCCTTAAGAAAAATCTCGTCCTCGAGATTTGTTAAAAAGCTGTTTTAAGAAAAACTATAAGCAGTAAAAATGTGGCTACAGTGAGAGGGCAATAAGTGGTGAAAAACTACAGTGTGAATACTGGTGCTGCGTGGAAAAATCTACGGTTCGGGACAAAAACGTGAGATTTCTACGCTGGATATAAATTTAGAATAACTTCTAAATTTAATTATACGCTGGTCGTACCCGAGAGCACAGTGCTCTCTCTGGCCGACGGGTGGACCCGGGGCCCATTGTCAGCCTCTTCTTCTCCCTCTGGTTCTCTCTTCTTCCTCTCTCCCACGCGCTTTCTCCACCGGCGATGTCTAGCGCGTAGGGCATCTAGGCCGTACCGCGGTAGTGCGCGGCTTGCTAGCTGCCGGTGCAGCGTGCACTCACCTCACGGGCCAGCGCGCTGTCGGCACTGCTCGCGGATTCGTCTCCAAACATCGGCGATCGGCGACGAGCGGCGTTGGTGGACTTCGCCCACCGTACACCGAGCTCGAGCTATAAAACGGCCGGGGTGCCCCTCTCTTCTTCCTCACACCTGGCCTCACTTCTCCTCCTCCTTCTTCCTCCATTACTGCTTACAAAAGCTCGGGTTAGGCTCTAATGGCGGAGGCGATGCCGGACTGGTTTGCGATCCTGATATGCGTAGGGCTGGCGACACTGCTGGGGCTCTCCGTGCTCCTGTGCGCGATGATCCTCGACGAGCGTCGCGACGCTGCTGCTCGGGTGTTGGCTCTCCGCAGTGGTGGTGATCACGAGGAGTAGATGGGGTGTGCCGGGTGCTAACCGTTGTTAGGGGGTGATTAGCTGGATGTAACACCGTTGCAAAGTTTTGCAAACAGTGTATGTGTTCGAATGATTATGGTTGTGAGTCTGCTGCCGTGGTGCTGTGTGAAAATTAATTAATCCACGGTGTGAGAAGGTGCAGATGTAGCAACTCAGGGAAAAGAATTCTCACTCCAGGATTTTGCGAGAGAAAAATAGTTAATTTAAAGGAGCATAAACCACAACAAAAACTACACACATTAATAGAAGCCAAATAATTGACTCGTCGTACAAACTCAGGGTATCACGCATAAGTCACACACATAAATAAATGTTGCAATAATGAACACCGCAGCGACGTCTAAAATGGGAATGGTAACTGGACGGGGTCCCTAGAAAACGTCTCTGGTACTGGGATACACTCCTCTTCTATCTGAGGAAGTGGATTGACCAGTCGATGCACGTGTCTCTCCTGGTCGGGCCTTAGTGCTCTGCCGATGGCGATCTGAGGATTTAAATCTGCGAGGCTCTGGAGATAACCCATCACACGTTGGGTTAAACGCTCTTGAGCGATGACGTACTGGACAAGGTTGGCCAGGACTGGGTCTCTCTCAATTCGTCCACCGGGAAAAGATGTCACTCCTCCGGGTGCTGCACGGCTCGGGAAGTAATAATACCCTCGTTCGCTGGCATAGGGTACCGCGAATCGAAGGTGAGCAAGCGCTTCGTATGCAACGGCTTCTATGGCCATATGTGGGGTTGGCATAGATTTCCCCACGAAGGAGACCTCCGTTGGATCTTGGTTTGAGTTTACGGGAGGGATGTGTACTGCTGCCCAATATCTCGAGGTGGAAGGGGTAATTCTCAATTTGAGCAGCTCGTACTGGGGTGGCTGGGTAGCGCCCATGGTACTGCAGGTAAAATCCCGCAATATCTTGACAAAACTACCCGGGGTTGCATCTGGGGTTCTCAGATAAATGCTGGGGGTCGACATGGCAAGAAATGGTTGTGAGGGTGGTGCACAAGGTGAGAGGTGCTTGGCAAGGTCACGAGGTGGCCTTTTTATAGCACCGGAGCTGGGTCATTTTTACCGAGGTGAATGGTAAAGAAAATTTTCAGCTCTGTTCCAAGGGTCGGGGTCAAGCCACAGGTTCACACATTCCACTATAGTGATGTGTTACTGTGGGTTGACGGGGTGATTTTTGGTAACTGTGTCCGGGATAGAAATCTTATACTACATACTGGCGTATCCAGGCAAGGCTATTATTAAAATAGAGGCACGACAACAGGCGGCATTTAATTACAAGGTCACACGATTACAAAGCGAGGGTACACTGGGACTCGATACGACTCGGGTGACTTAGTCTACCTCGTTTACATCCAAGCGGGTGTGCCTTGAGGCTCCTCCACGGGTCTCGTCGTCGGAATTAGCTGGAGTGGGTTGAGGGGCTGCAGGCTCGGGGTAGCGATGAGGACCATCTCGGGGATTGTTGGCCACAATCCCGTTGGAGTGTGCTCCCAATATGCGACGAAGCACCTCTGGGGTTATCGCAGCACCTTGGCCGATGGCTGGGGCAAGCCTCAGGGACTCAATCGGGTGTCCAAACAGCACGACTGGGTTGTCGGCGTTGGGCTCGTTCTCTTCTCTCGCTGGGGCTCGACGAACCAGCTCTCCACAAGCTGCGATTAGATCAATAGTGATTTGATCACACAGTTCCTCTAGTGCACTCACATAGCGCACTAGGTGCAACAATGCAGGATCTGTCTCGTGATCTCCGTTGGCAACTTGGGGTGGTCTACCATACCCTTCACGTCTGGGGTAGTAGTGGAACGAGCGACAGTTAACTCTGGGCGACAAGTGCTGGAGATGAATTATAGCCTCTCGAGCAGCTAGTTGGATGGCTTGGGGTTCAAAGGAAGTTGTTCTTTCGGTGAACCTGTAGGGGCGCTCGGGCTCTAGACCCCTACCGTAGATGTGTACAGTGGCCCAGAATTGACGGTTCTCACCGCTCATGGGTCCTTGGTACACAACATATTCTGGGGGCTCTTCTAACGCATAGGCACGACGGGTGAGGTTTGCGAGTATGGTCACAAAGCCTCCAAGGTTGGTTGCTGTGGTCTCATTGTGCACGACGGGGCCAGGCATTGTAGCTTGGTTTGGGGTAGAGGCTGTGCTGTGCTGTGTTGGGGCTAGCATGCCCCTTTTTATAGGAAAAAGGGGACGGAGTCTTCCTTTGCACGCTTGCGAGAAAGGACTATTCAGGATTCGGTCACTGGCGCATGAGCGACAGGTTAGGTTGATAGGTTGGGCACCGACTGCCAAAAGGTGTTGGGTTGTGTGGCTATCTTGTATGAGAAGCTTGGTTCGGCTATGGCTTGATGGTTGGTCTGACTAAGTTTATAGACCCAGCTAAGATAGGATTAGCCAATGGTCAGCCTGGCTCTGATACCAAGTGTCTGTCACGACCGGTTTCCGGGTATAAATTTCCAGAAAAAGACCGTCGTGCTCATCAGCCCCAGGATTACTGTTAGCTGATGAGGCTCCAACTTGATACAGAAATTCCAAGCAAAATACAAATATGTAGTACAAGACCATTCTGGCCTGTGAGTACAACAATTGGGTTTCTAGTGGTCGATGGCGGAAGCGGTTTGTGAGACATCAGTGTCTATGGGACTCCATTTCCCACAGGAACAGCTGACCAGGTTAACTCCTATCTTCGCGAGGCTGCTATCACCGTTGCTTAGGTCCCGAGGCTGTCATCGCCACGCTCCTCTCCAAGCAAGCAATCTGGCCAAGACAATAGCCAGGGACAAGCCAGTGAGTACTTTGAATGTACTCGTCAGCTGGGAGGGTCGCTGAGTGGAACATAGAGCTGCAAGCGTTTCAGCTCTAATTCAGCACGACCAGAGTCATCAAGGGAGCAGCATTGGCGGATTTCGTGGCAGAATGGACGGAGGCGCCAGGCCTCAAGGCCGACGAGGATCGGTCCCTATCCTCGGGAAGTGAGGCGCCAGAAGGCTGGGTCATGTACTTCGATGGGGCGTTCTCCAGGCACGGCGCTAGGGCTGGGGCGGTGCTTATATCGCCCACTCAGGACAAGCTCTATTACGCTGTGCAGCTCTGTTTCCAGCAAGGTGAAAAGGTCTCCAACAACACAGCGGAGTATGAAGGTTTAATAGCGGGCTTGAAGGCCGCAGCTGCCCTGGGGGTGAAACGCCTCACCATCAAGGGCGATTCACAGCTCCTTGTCAACTTCTCCAACAAGGTGTACGAGCCGAAGGATGAGCACATGGAAGCCTACCTTGCGGAGGTCCGCAGGATGGAAAAGCAGTTCTGGGGGTTGGAGTTGCAGCATGTGCCCCATGGCACCAATCAGGAAGCCGATGACATCTCCAAACACGCGTCCAGGCGGTTACCTCAGGAGCCTGGCGTTTTCGAGGAGCGGCTCTTCAAGCCTTCAGCCCTGCCGTCATTATCAAACACGGCTCAGCCCCGGGAGGAGCTCCCCCAACCACCTGCCTCAGGAGCTCTGGCCTGTGGCCCGGCCTCGGGAGCACGCCTGCTCCTGACGATGGAACCTCAGGAGGGATGTTGGATCATGGAGCTCCTGAGCTACCTAACGCAAGGGACCCTGCCGGGGAAGGAGGAGGAAGCAGAGCGAGTGGCACGCCAGGCCACGGCATACTGCATCAAAGATGGAGAGCTCTACCGGAAGCGACCAAATGATGTGTCCCACCTCTATTAAGATGCTTAAAGAAGTTATTTTTCCGAGGTTTGGAGTCCCTAGATACTTAATGACTGATGGTGGTTCACATTTTATTCATGGTGCTTTTCGTAAAATGCTTGCTAAGTATGATGTTAATCAAAGAATTGCATCTCCATACCACCCACAGTCTAGTGGTCAAGTAGAACTGAGTAATAGAGAGATTAAATTAATTTTGCAAAAGACTGTTAATAGATCTAGAAAAAATTGGTCCAAGAAACTTGATGATGCATTATGGGCCTATAGAACTGCATATAAAAATCCTATGGGTATGTCTCCGTATAAAATGGTTTATGGAAAAGCATGTCACTTACCTCTCGAACTAGAACATATGGCATATTGGGCCATTAAAGAGCTCAATTATGATTTCAAACTTGCTGGTGAGAAGAGGCTATTTTACATTAGCTCACTTGATGAGTGGAGAATCCAGGCCTATGAGAATGCCAAACTGTTTAAAGAAAAAGTTAAAAGATGGCATGCCAAAAGGATACAAAAGCATGAGTTTAATGTAGGTGATTATGTTCTATTATACAACTCTCGTTTAAGATTTTTTTACAGGAAAACTCCTCTCCAAATGGGAAGGTCCTTACGTTATCGAGGAGGTCTATCCTTCCGGTGCCATAAAAATCAACAATTTCGAAGGCACAAATCTGAAGGTGGTGAACGGTCAAAGAATCAAACATTATATCTCAGGTAATCCCATAAATTTTGAAACCAATGTAATTAATAACGTAACCCCGGAGGAGTACATAAGGGACACTTTCCAGAACGTTTCAGACTCCGAAAAGGAACAGGTATGTGGTACGGTAAGTAAACCGACTCCAAAACAGTTCTAATAGCATTTTTTCTCCGTTTCGGAATATTTACGAAAAATAGGAAAATAAGAAGTATTCCGGAAAGGACACAAGGCGTCCACGAGGGTGGAGGGCGCGCCCTACCCCCTAGGCGCGCCTCCTACCTCGTGGGCACCTCGTGTGCCCTCCAGACTCCGTTTTCTTGCACGATACTTCTTTTGGTCGGTAAAAAATCATTATATAATCTCCCGAAGATTTTGACCACCGTTCCACGCAAATATCTCATGTTTTTGTTCCTTGCTGTTTTCTTCCAGAGTTTTCAAGGCCAGGCATCATGTCGTCTGTCACGACCAAGTTTTCCGGGTATAAATTTCCAGAAAAATACTGTCGTGCTCATCAGCCCCAGGATTACTGTTAGCTGATGAGGCTCCAACTTGATACAGAAATTCCAAGCAAAATACAAAATATGCAGTACAAGACCATTTTGGCCTGTGAGTACAACAATTGGGTTTCTAGTGGTCGATGGCGGAAGCGGTTTGTGGATCATCACGGTCTATGGGACTCCATTTCCCACAGGAACAGCTGACCAGGTTAACTCCTATCTTCGCGAGGCTGCTATCACCGTTGCTTAGGTCCCGAGGCTGTCATCGCCACGCTCCTCTCCAAGCAAGCAATCTGGCCAAGACAATAGCCAGGGACAAGCCAGTGAGTACTTTGAATGTACTCACAAACATTAAGAACACAGGTATAATATAATTGATAAACCTGCACTGAAAAATTCTATGATCACATCGTCAGTCATAAATAAAACATCTTTTATGCATGCAAGCAGGTTATTTTCATGCAACATGAATAAGCAGTAATAGAGTGGGAATAAAATGCCGCAGTCGGGCGTCTGAGCGACACCACATAAAGGGCTTTAAAAGAAATGCCACAGTCGGGCGTCTGAGCGACACCACATAAAGGGCTTTAAAAGAAATGCCACAGTCGAGCGTCTGAGCGACACCACATAAAGGGCTTTAAAAGAAATGCCACAGTCGGGCGTCTGAGCGACACCACATAAAGGGCTTATAAGATAGATAATCACAATGAATATCTAGGAGGTAGAACCGTCCCAGGGATACTCAATAATACAAATAATGCAACAGGTTAGTCCATCACAAAATAATAATCATGGTCCTCACAAGTAACCAATCGATATCCAAGTTTGGTTTAACAATAATTCACCTCCGAAGACCGACACTAAGACCAACACTTGACCCATCCCAGACTGTAATCCTTAACCATGGACACGGCTATTCGAATAGGTTTTAATCTCTGCAGAGGGTGTACTCTTTACCCACGAGTAACTGATTCCTTTAGTCCATCGGGACTAATTCCGTCTACGGCCTTTTAGTTGAAAACACGCCTAACTTGCACACACCAGCTTAACTCATCGGTGTCTGGAATCACCCACGACACTTGTTAAGCAAAACTCTAAGTGGGGAGGCTACAACCTCGCGTAGCATGGGATCAAATTTATATCGCGCTCTCTAAGGGGTGGCCTCCCCTATCGGTCCCAACCGGAAACACCCATGCCCCCTGACCAGGTGGCATGCCTACCGGCTACAACCGATATCTTCCACCATGGCCTCTCTGTACGGTGTGTGCTGGAAAGGGGTTGACGACTTACTGAACCGTACCCTATCTGCGGCAGGGACAAGTGGTAGTACGAGGCAAGTATGGGGGTTACTGGAACAAGACTCGGTCTACGGTCGACTCAGGAGGTTTATAAATTCCCTGCATGACATGTATAACAAATATATTTCAACCAACAAAATCACCACTCAATATACCTTACCATGCCATACCGGACATAACCGTCCCGACGAAGACCGGCGATAAGCTCACGCCTACCCAAGGCAGAGGCTTTCCCGGATTTCTTTCCGGCATGCATGCAAGGCACATGAGGATGATTACCATCACAAGTATATTCATTTCCAACAGCAAGGAAATCGCTCATATGCATTCACGCAAATGATCATATCACATGAAATAACAAGTTCTCCGATACAAGGTGGTGTTATAAACGTGTCAACTAGCACACCAAAAATATTATTCTGGGGTTCAGAATGCTTGCCTTTAATGGTGTGGAAAGGCAGGGTGCACTCCAAAACCTTTGAAAGCTTCCTTCTCTCCCAAAAATCCTATTTCCAAAAATATGCAAATAACACATATTTCAAAAACAGTACAAAAAAGTTGTTTGGAAAATTTTCAAATAAATCTTAAAATAAACTAGACAATATTTGAGAGATGTAGGAAAAAGAATTAATTCATTTGGAGTTATATTTAAAAAGTTATAGACAGTCAAAGCTGTGGTCAAAATCTGTTTTTAAATAAAATCAGGAAAAAGAAAACGTTTCAATAGAGATTACGCCTTCGGGTAGAGAAAACGTACTACGGGCTTTACGCCTCCACTTACTCCAGCGTGGACGGCGCGTGGGTCACTGACAGTGGGCCCGCCTGGCCCACCGGTCAGGTTTGACTGGTCCACGCGCGCGTCGTCTCCCCCTGATCGAACAGAGGCGGAGCTCCGGCGAGGCCCGCCGGCGAATGGCGGCGTCCCTCAGTGATCTGAGTACATGGGCGTGCTCAGGAGGTGGAGACGAACTCGGGGGTACCCGCTATGGTCGCCGACGTGGACGGAGTTGCCGGCGACGAGCTTCGCGGCGGAGATGGCTTCGGGGGCGAAGTGAGTTTGGGGCTGCGGTGGTTCCCGATCAAAATCGAGCAGGGGAACGAGTTCACGGGAGGATGAGAAGGTTCCTGGTGAAGAGAACGGAGAGGGGGAGGCCCTGGTTGCGGTGAATGGAGCTGGGACATGGCGGCGGCCGAACCGGCCGGGGTTGGGGAAGACGGCTTCCCCCCGACGATTGCTGGCTGTGGGGGTGCCATGGGGGTGGCCTGAGGTCGCCTGCGTGCTTGAATGAGTTTGGGGGCCTCCTTATATAGCGCGACGAGGTCGGTTTGCGGCGGCTGGATAAGAACAACGGCGGGCCGCCTTCCTGTAGTGGCAGGGCGTCGTGGCGGCAACGAGCGCTAGGGGACACGCTCGCGGATGAGCACGCACTGCTCCAGGAGGCAGGTGGCGAGCGGGGGAGGCTCGGCGGCGCCGACATGAGCAGGGGCTGTCGGGCGGCCGTGGCGGCTAGCTCTTGGCCTGCCGGGGCGTGGCGAGGGGCGGCTTGGCGTGAAGCGGTGAGGAGGGACGTGAGTGGCGTGGTTCTGCAGTGGGGGCAAGCTAGGGGCGCGACGCATCGGCTCGGGCGCGGCACATGTAAAACGCGTGCCAAATGCACGCTCTGCTCGTGCTCTGGCCGTGCACGCGACGTGCTCGTCGTAATGCCAGGGCCTGCTACCGGGCTTGGGTGAGGCTGGCACTTAACAGACCCAGGTTAGGAGTAACTGGGAGCCTAGTGGACAAGTTGGTTTGATCAAAGGTGCAAGCTCACAGTGCAATGTCAAAATTCATGTCAAAACAGATCATGCCCGTAAGGTGTTTGACAAAATGCTAAGGGCACTTAGGCAGGTCTTGGATTGGCCAAAAACCTCAGATGGTGGTCTCTTTAGATGCACAAGAGGGTGGTGAGGTTAGTTTGCCAAAAGCAGAAACTTGTTAGTGCAAGTTTTGCAAAACTACAATTCTGGACAGGAAATAAATGACATTATTTCATGAACCAAAAGTAATCCAATGGGTGCATGCTCCTGGATTTAGGGGTTTGGTAGGGCTGTCTACAAGTAGGAGAAAGCAAAAGATCATTGGAGCAAAAATAAATAGGGTTGCAGTAGAAATTACAAGGCTGGACCAGAATGGAAAAGAGGTTGATTCATTCAAATTTTTCAAAGAACAGCACTAGGTTTTTGCATAATGTTGAATCATATGCTACTACCAACATCCCATAATTTTGGTGGAGGCTAGAAAGAATTATTTAAATGGGTTGTAGTGCAAAATTGCACTCTGGACTAGAGAAGAAAAATTGGGTGTAGAGCTCAAATTATTTCATGAATAAAAGATATTTTTGTATAAAAGTGAATTAAAAACATCACATGACATCTCCAAATTTTTGAGGGATTTTTGAATGAACTTATCAAATGGTTGTAGTTCAATTATGGCCATATAACCTTGAAAAACCATTTTTTTAAGAAAATAAAGATCAAGCAAATTAATTATGAAATTAGTTATACTGATAAAAGAAAAGTTTTTCTTGAGAGGTTAAACAAGTCCAATAACATATTTGAAAGGTTTTCACTTTGGGGAAAACTCCATAAATCAAGGGAGATAATGGTTCAAAAATAAAAAGGGAGCCCAGAAAATAAAAGGTTTAATTCCTGGCAAAATCTTAATTAATAAAACAAGGCCAAAAAAATTTTGGGTGTCACATCGTCCCCCTCCTCCATCAACGCGGGCGACGATTCTTGGCTAATGATGATAGATATGAAAAGAGAAGAACTTGGGGAGATAAACAAGGGTGATAGGATCAAGAGGGCCACAAAGGATTAAGGTCTAGCAGCAGCAGAAGAAGACATCCTTCAACCTTACTATAACCATCTTACCCCTACTGAAGTAGAAGCTTTCAAGATGATTGAAATAGTTCGGGTGCAAAACAAGTATCTCACTCGTGAAAATATTTTGTTGCAAGAATACATCACTGCACTCAAGGGCATTATTCGCAAATTGGATAATCTTCTACGCTCGATGTGTGACACGACTTCATCAACAACTCCATCATCATCACCTTCGAAGGAGACAAAAATACATGGGTATGGGCACTCCCCTTGGCAACTGCCAAGTGTAACACCCACGATGCGGCTATATCTCCCACGTGTCGAAGCATGACTTAGAGGCATAACCGCATGGTAGGAATGTCGCAAGAGGGATAATGTTTACACATCCCATGTACTGAATAAGAAAGGGATAAAGAGACGGATTACAATCGCCACTTCACACAATACATAAATATATCATACATCATCCAGAATACAATCAAGGTCCGACTATGGAACCAAAATAAAGAAAGACAACCCCAAATGCTAGATCCCCGATCGCCCGAACTGGGCTCCTCTACTGATCATCCGGAAAAGACACATAGTAACGGCCCGAATCCTCGTAGAACTCCTACTTGAGTTCGGTAGCGTCCCCTCCACTAGCATCATCGGCACCTGCATCTGTTTGGAAGTATTTGTGAGTCACGGGGACTCAGCAATCGCACACCCTCACGATTAAGACTATTTAAGCTTAAAGGTAGGAAAAGGGGTAGTGAGGTGGAGCTGCAGCAAGCACTAGCATATATGGTGGCTAACTTACGCAAAAGAGAGCGAGAAGGAAAGCACAGCACGGTCGAGAAGCTAATAGTGATCAAGAAGTGATCTTGAAGCTATTTACGTTCAAGCATAACAAGAGACCGTGTTCTCTTCCCAAACTCCACCGAAAAGAGACCATCACGGCTACACACGCGGTTGATTCATTTTAATTAAGCTAAGCGTTAAGTTCTCTACAACCGGACATTAACAAATTCCCATCTGCCCATAACCACGGGCACGGCTTTTGAAAGTTCAAAACCCTGCAGGGGGTGTCCCAACTTAGCCCATCACAAGCTCTCACGGTCAACGAAGGATATTCCATCTCCCGGGAAGACCCGATCAGTCTCGGAATCCCGGTTACAAGACATTTCGACAATGTTAAAACAAGAGCAGCAAAGCTGCCCAAATGTGCCGACAAATCCCGATCGGAGCTGCACATATCTCATTCTCAGGGCACACCGGATTGTCCAAACTTCCGGTAGGCCAGCCCAGAGTTGCCCCTGGTGGCCACCAGCGGCTGACAAGTTGGACCAACACTCAGAGGAGCACTGGCCCGGGGGTTTAAAATAAATATGACCCTTGAGTCCACGGAACCCAAGGGCAAAAGGCTTAGGTGGCAAATGGTAAAACCAAGGTTGGGCCTTGCTGGAGGAGTTTTATTCAAAGAAAACTGTCAAGGGGTTCCCATAACACCCAACCGCGTAAGGAACGCAAAATCAAGGAACATAACACCGGTATGACAGAAACTAGGGCGGAAAGAGTGGAACAAATCACCAGGCATAAGGCCGAGCCTTCCACCCTTTACCAAGTATATAGATGCATTAAACTAAACAAGATATAATAATGATATCCCAACAACAACCATGTTCCAACAAGGAACAGACTTCATCTTCACCTGCAACTAGCAACACTATAAGAGGGGCTGAGCAAAGCGGTAACATAGCCAAACAACGGTTTGCTAGGAAAGGTTAGTAAGAGGCTTGACATGGCAATATGTGAGGCATGATATAGCAATTGTTAGGTATCACGGCATAACAATAGAGCGAAAAACTAGCAAGCAAAGATAGAAGTGATCTCAAGGGTATGGTCATCTTGCCTGCAAAGTTCTCCGAGTTGACGAAAGCTTGATCCTCGTTAGCGTACTCAACGGGTTCCTCGATCACGTACTCGTCTCCCGGCTCTACCCAAAGCAAGAACACAAGCAAAGGGACAACAACAACCACGGTACAATGCACAAGTAACATGATGCAAAACATGGCATGACATGCGGGATGTGATATGCAACGCATATGCGTGCTCCGGAAGGGAAAGATTGAACAAGGCATCAACTTGGCAAACCAAATGTGCCGCTGGAAAGATGAGATGATTTTGGTCGAAATCGATATAAAGATCACCGAAATTGGATGCACGGTTTGCAAATGGCAAGCAAAACAAGAATGGCACAAACTACTAAAACAGCAACATGCCCACTTGGATGCAAAGTACAAATATGCTACAGCACCCAAACATGTGAACAAAAGACATGGCAGTCATGTACAGGAGATGCTCTACAAAACATGAACACTGAGCTAAAGCTAAAAACCACTAGAGCATGACTAAAAAAGCATGGCAATAATGCAATAGCTAACAGTTTTGCAAACTTAGTGAAAATGCTAGACATAGCAGAAACAGATTCAACATGGCATCTTTACCAACTTGATTAACTCACTACAAGGCATGTCATGGCATGGAACAAAATCTAGCATGAAGTAGACATGAAAATGACGCTATCCATGTGCAAAGCAACCTCATGGCATGTTTGAATTAAATCACACAAAATAGACAAAACAACATCATGATGTAAAATGACATTTTTATGAACTTTCTCAAATGCAAAACTAATGGCACCACTGGATTCATTGGATTTTTCTACCCCAAAAACATATATAATATGTGGGGGTTATTGTAGGAAAAACATCACAAGTGCATCAAGTAAAAATCTGCCTAAAAGGGAAATATGACAGAATTGGAAAACTGCCTCATCTGTACTGTCCAGATTTGGACTTGCCCGAAAAGGAAAGAGGGCCCTTTCCACAAATGGAAAGCGCGGGGTAATGAACAAAACACACACACAAAAGGAGGGAGCTGTGTGGTTTATGCGGGTGTGTGTAAGCCAGTGGGGCCGAGACATCAGTGCCACAAGAAAAATTAAAACGCCTGCCTGATCTGTACTGTCCAGATTTGGACTTGCCCGAAAAGGAAAGAGGGCCCTTTCCACAAATGGAAAGTGCGGGGTAATGAACAAAACACACACAAAAAAGGAGGGAGCTATGTGGTCTATGCGGGTGTGTGTAAGCCAGTGGGGCCGAGACATCAGTGCCACAAGAAAAATTAAAACGCCGACGGTAAACATGTGGAGGCTGGGATTCGAACCCTGCACTCCTAGGTGGAACAACTAGACCACAACCACTACGCTGCTACTGCTGTTGTTACATGAAGCAGTCGCTGGGCCTCTTGACCTAACGATAGGCGCGGGCTGGCTGGTCCTGCCGGCGGCAGAGGAGAACGGCGCCGCTGCCAGCGAGCATGACAGCGACCATCGAAGCAGAGGGTCACCGGCGGGGCTGCGGAATTCGAAGGCGGGGCCAGGGTCTGCACGTGGAGCGGTTGTGGAAGGCGCGTGCTTGTGGTACCCGAGCACGAGCTCGTGCTTGCCTCGGGCACGGTACAGAACGAGGAGCGAGCGACGCGAGTAGGCAGGGTGCGCGTGCGGGGGCATATGCATGCGGTGTTACGGGCGCGGCGTGCGAGCGTGTGCGAGCATGTGGAAATAGGGGAGAGCGCGAGTGCGCATGTGCACGTGCAGCAACAAAACATGCGCAACGAAACTTCAGAGATCGCCGGAGCCCTGCGAGCGCGGCGAAGACATGGATCGGGCGAGTGCTACGGGGTTCTACATGCCATGAAAAGAAATGGAGCGGGAGATGCGTTACCCAGCTCACCCTAGGACACAGAGAGGTTGACGGATACGTGCCGGAGGCGACCGGAGCAAGCTCTGAACTTGGCGAAGATGCTGTCCAGGAAGAAGAGGAAGAAGAGGACGACGGGGAGGTAGATCCTGAGGCCGTGGCGGTGCAGGCGCTTCGAGGTAGGAGATGGAGAGGTACTTGGAGTTCCTCTCCACGGTGGCCGAGGGGGTCGGAAGCGCGTCGACGAGCTACTCCGAGCTCGAGCTCAAGCTCGGACAGAGCATGGTGGGCAGGGTGATGTCGTGGCGTGGCTAGCCTTACTTGGTGGGGCGATGGAAGGAGAGGAGGGGGATCGGTCAAGGCGAGACCCTAGGGCACCGGGGACAACTTTATAGGGGGTCTAGGGAGCTTCTCCGGCCGTCAAATCGACCGTACGTCGACGTGGCGCGTCGGGATGAGTGCCGTACAGAGGAGGACGACTCTCTGTCGTTGGAGGCTTGGTGGGCTGAGATTAACAGGCAAGTGGCCAGGTGGGCTGCGAGTGGAAGAGGCCTCGGTTGGGCTGAGGCTGCTGCTGCTCTTCTCTTTTACCTCAAACAGGAAATGAAATAGAAAAGCACAGGGGAAAAGGAGAGGGGTTTGAGAATGATGAAAATATGCTCAAGCTCCTAGAATTGTGCTCTATTTAATAAAATTGGTTTGTACTTTTTTAAAGGAAGTAAAATAATTCAAGTTTGAATTAAATCCAAACTTGAACCATTTTAAACCCTAACCAAAACAACTTAGATAAGGTTGAGATTCAACAGAGAGGTTTAGGACATGATGACTGAATTGTGAGGAAGTGTTGAACAGTAATGGAGGAGGACAAGATGGCACTTGCCAAATAGAAGAAAGAGAAGGAGGGGAGGGGTGATGCAAGGGGAGATCATGCATGAAACACACAATGCACATATGCACATGATGAGCATGATGAAATGCAACATGAACGAAATGCAAAACAAAAGACACAAACCCAACCACGAATCTCATAACTTAATACCGAAATGGCAAGAGTCGGAGTACAAATATGGCAAATTACATCTGGGGTGTTACAACACTCCACCACTACGAAAGGATCTCGTCCCGAGATCTAGGACTGAAAGAACACCGGATATTCGGAACGGAGGTGGTCCTCGTTCCCAGGTGGCTTCTCGGTCGGAATGATGTGACCACTTCACTTTCAAGAATTTGATAGACTGTTGCGAGTCTTACACTCAGTTTCTTCAAGAATAGCAACAGGGATCTGCATGATAAGACATGTCTTCTTGGAGATCAATCTCTTCGAAGTTGATGGTGTGCTTAGGCGTCTTGAAGCACTTGCAAAGCTATGACACATGAAACACGTCGTGCACTTTGGGAAGTTGGATGGAAGCTCAAGTTGATAGCGAGATGCCTCTTGCCAATGATCCTGAAAGGACCCACGTATCTAGGGGGCAAGCTTCCCTTTGATACTGAAAGCGACGAGTGCCTTCATTGGAGAGACACGAGGTAGACATGGTCTCCTGATCTCGAAAGCCAAGTCATGATGCTTTGCTATCATAGTAACTCTTCTGGCGCGATTGCGCGCTTTGAGATTTTCAACGGATGACTTTACACATTTCTTCAGCTTCTGTGATTAAGTCATTGCAAGAAGTTGGCGTTCACGAGTCTCTGACCAATTAAGAGGAGTACGACACTTTCTGCCATAGAGATCTCGAATGGGGCTTGGCCCGAACTCGCTTGGAATGTTGTGTGGGAGAACTCGGCATATGGAAGACAATCTTCCCACTCATACCGAAATAAATGACACAGCCCTGAGCATATCTTCAAGAATTTTATTACTCGCTCCAACTTGTCCAGTGGTTTGAGGATGGAAGGCTGTGCTGAAGCGAATGTTTGGTGCCATGGCCTTCTGGAAGGAATCCCAGAACTTAGAAGTAAAGATGCTTCCATGATCTGAAGATATCAACTGCAGAATGCCGCAAAGGAGACAATCCTGGAGGATATTAGCTCTGCCAACTGAGCTGCTGTGATAGATTCTTTGATAGGAAGAAAATGAGCCACTTTAGTAAGCTGTCCGATGAAACAAGATAGCATCATTTCCATGCTTGGACTTGGGAAAATCCAGGTCACGAAGTCCATCTCAATATGGTCAACTTCCATTGAGAATGGCAAAAGGTTTGGAGGAGACCAGCTGGCCGTTGGTGTTCTGCTTCACTCTTCTGCAGACATCACATTCAATTCACGAACTAAGCAATTCTCTCGCTGCAATTCGAGTCCACCAAGTACGACTGCTTGAGGTCATGTACATCTTTGTAACTTCCAGGATGAATAGATAGGGAGTGAATTGTGAAGCCTCGTTCATAATGAATTTACAAGGTCACCTTTAGGAACAACAATTCAATCCTCGAAAGAATAGAGTATCTTTGTCATCAAGGCGATAGAACTTGTAACTTGGGTTGGCTCTTGGCATCCATTCTTCACCTTCTTCACCATTGCATCAAGAAGTGTGCCTCACGAATTGATCTTCCAAAGTAGGAGAGAACTTGGAAGGTTGGCAAGAAATCCTTGAGGAACAACTGGAGATTAAGTTTTGCAGAAAGCTTCACAAAGGTCCGGTTGGAAGGGCTTGAGAATTAAACTGTTGCAGTAACGCTCCTGCTCCAAAGCGTACAGCATGACATTGGCCTTGCTTGGAGTATATCACTCGGATTATACTCTTGAAATCATTTCGACCCAACGAGTCTGCCTGAGGTTGAGGTTGGGCTGAGTGAAGAGGTACTTGAGGCTCTTATGATCAGTGAAGATGGTCCACTTTCCTTCCCAACAAGAGATGTCTCCATGTTAACAGAGCATGGACAACTGCCAGCCAGAACTTGAGGTCATGAGTGGGGTAGGTTCTTTTTCGTTGGGCTTCAACTGGCGGAGAGGTATGGGCACAACTTTCTTCTCTTGCATTAACACAGCACCGAAGACCTTGCAAGGAGGCATCAACAGAAAATTCGAATGGTTTGGAATTCATCAGGAGGAGTCAGAACTGGAGATGTGCCTAGCTTCTCTTTCAAGGGTGTTGAAGCGATGTTCACATTCAGGCGTCCAGACATACTCACATGCTTCTTGGAGGAGGTTGGAAAAGAGGCCTTTGCAATCTTAGAGAATTCTCAACGAATCTTCGACAATAGCTTGCAAGCCTAAGAAAGCTGCGGAGCTGCTTCACATTCTGAGGCGGTTCCCAATTCACAATTGCAGACACCTTCTCAGGATTAACAGCAATGCCCTTGGCGGAGATGGTATGGCCAAGGTAGAGAACCTCATCGAGCCAAAACTCACACTTTGAAAACTTCGCATAGAATTGATGTTCTCTGAGTTTGTCCAGCACCAATCTCAAATGATTGGCATGATCCTCCTTGTTCTTGGAAAAGACCAAAATATCATCAAGATACACCAACACGAAATCATTTGTGTAAGGGTTGAAGATGAAGTTCATCATGCGAGAGAATGTTGGAGGAGCATTGACAAGGCCGAAAGACATGAAAGTGTATTCATAAGAACCATAGCTTGTTCTGAATGCTGTCTTGGGGATATCTTGTTCACGAATGCGAATCTGATGATAGCCCATACAGAGGTCAAGCTTGGAGAAAACTTGAGCACCTTTAAGTTGCTCGAAAAGCTCATTGATGTTGGGAAGTGGGTACTTGTTCTTTATTGTCTTCTTGTTCAATGGACGGTAGTCGACGCAGAGTCGTTCCGTTCCATCCTTCTTCTTGACAAAAAGAACACCACAACCCCATGGAGAAGAACTCGGTCGGATCAGACCCATGCGCTCTTGTTCGTCTAGTTGTTTCTTCAACTCTTTCAACTCTTCTGGTCCAAGCTTGTAAGGACGTTTGCAAACAGGTTCCGTGCCAGGCTCAAGATCGATGATGAATTCAACTGGTCGGTGAGGAGGCAATCCTGGAAGCTCTTCTGGAAGGACGTCTGATATTCACAAATGACTGGAATCTGAGAGATGGCATTCAACTCGCCCTTCTCATTGAGAGAAAACAGTCGAATGTTCATCAACGAGCGGCAAAGATGATCACATCCTCAGAAGAGTGTGTCAATTGAATCTGTCGGGCAGCACAATCAAGCCGAGCCTTGTGCTTAGAAAGCCAGTCCATGCCGAGAATTAGATCAATATCCGAGTCACAGAACAATTGGAGAAGCCAGAAATTTGTAGTTGCCCATCTCGATAGAAACATCCGGGACACAGATATTAGCTGACATTTGCTTTCCCGGGGACACAATTGATAAAGTTCTAGGAAATTGTTGATAATCACACTCATACTTTGATGCAAAATGTTTTGAAATTAAACAATGCGATGCACCAATGTCAAAGAGAACTTTGGCAGGAATAGAGTTAATTGGAAGGTTACCCATGATCACTTCTGAAGAGTCCTCTGCCTGAGCTGCGTTCATCATGTTGACCTTAGCATGCTTGGTATTATGCTTGACCACTGCATTGCTGGCAGATCTCACAGGAGGAGGAGGCGGAAGACGCCTTTAGTTGAAGCATTTGTTCGCATAGTGCCCTTTCTGCTGACACTTGTTGCAAGTAACCTCTGAGAGCGGACGGTGATACGGAGCACTTGACCTTGGAGCATGAGACGGAGCTTTGTTCTGATAACCTGGGTTGGGTGGGTGGGAAGATCCATTGCCACCTTTACTCTTCTACTGATAAGGCTGGCAGAATGGAGGAGGAGGAGGCAACCAGAATTTCTGTTGCTTAGCTGCCACTTGAGTTGAAGAAGATGGAGCTGCATCCCTGACTCTCTTCTTAGAAGCATCACACTTGAGCTGAGCAGCTTCTTGCTTTAGTGCCATGTTGTAGAAATCATCATACTTGGTCGGCTCAAAAAGCACGAGAGCTAATTGCAGATCTTCTCTGAGGCCACCTCTGAATTGATAAATCATGCTCTTCTCATCAGGGACGTCTTGTTTAGCGAAGCGAGCGAGCCTCTGAAACAGGATGTTGTATTGGTAAACAGACATGCTGCCTTGCTTGAGATTGCGGAACTCCTCGCGCTTACTCTCAGCAACACTTTGAGGAATGTGGTGAGCTTTGAAGTCTCGTCGAAAATCATCCTAGTTAATCAAACGACCTCCTCTGGAATCTTTGTATTGTTGATACCACTCAGCAGCTTTGTCTTTGAGTTGGAACGAAGCAAACTTGACAAAGTCCTCAGGCCTGATGTTACTACACTCAAAATGTTTGCAGATATCCACGAGCAAGTTGTTGGAGTCTGTGGCCTTGACACAGTTACTGAAGGACTTCGGCTGGTTTGCGAGGAACTGATTGAGGGTAGCAAACTGAGCTTGATTGTTGCCTTGGCCTTGATTTCCTAGGTTGCGCTCTTGAAAGAGTTGCAAAAGCATCTGAGTGTTGGCGTTGGTGGCGGCCATGACAGCTTGCCATGCCTCCGGAGGTGGAGGTGGTGGCGGAGGTTCCGGATTCTAACACGTTGGAGGAGCCATCCCGAAGAGGTTGACATCAGTTAGCATCTTGAAAGACATATATCCAAGCTGAATCAATGGATCGAAATTGCAACATGTAGCCTTAACATCCAAACAAGAATGAACGAATGAATTCCAAAGTAAATCATCACACTTCCATAAATTGAGAAGCCACTTAGATAGAGATAGATGAATAAAATCAACAAGGTACGGATATGAACAAATAATTGGTAAGGATTACCCAATCACAAACCAAAAATCTGCGGGAAGAAATACTAGAGCTACATGAATTCCCACCTATGAAACTCCCGAAACTTTCTGGTTATGCAATCAGGTGTTGGGGATACAGGGGAAGCATAATATCTCACCCAAAACTAGCAAATCCTACATCCAGCTGTATCCATCCTTCAACACATAACCAAGAAACCTTCGGAAATCATGTACCTCAACCTTCGAAAATCATCTGTTATACGACTTATGGCAATACTCCCGAACTCGCCCCAGTACTGGGTGGCGTCGAGGTTATCTCACCAACAACTGCATAAAGAGATTTTCGATGTCGGCGAACTCAGGTATTCCAGAACTGCAACGATAAAATTGTGACGACAACACCTCGGAGCTCAACTCCCCGGGACACTGCCACAACCCCTAAATGTCAGGAGGCACCAAGAACAATGTTCTCGTCACAAAACCATCGGAACGATTCCAAGATACCCGCGTGATCCTAAATTTTTTTTTGTGAAATTTGAGGAGAGAAGAGTCAAAACTCTACGTCAGGAGGCCTCACCAGAGCGACAAAGGGATTGAGGAGTAAAAAGAATCCTACTCTCCAATATATATAATCCTAAGACTCAAAACATTTTTTTCTAGACTCATCAACGTCAGCGATTCGATCAAGCAGGGGGCTCCTAAGTCGGGGAAGGCTCTGATACCAACTTGTAACACCCACGATGCGGCTATATCTCTCATGTGTTGGGGCACAACTTAGAGGAATAACCGCATGGTAGGCATGTCGCAAGAGGGTTAATCTTTACACATCCCATGTACTGAATAAGAAAGGGATAAAGAGTTGGCTTACAATCGCCACTTCACACATACGTAAATATAGCATTACATCATCTAGAATACAATCAAGGTCCGACTACGGAACCAACATAAATAAAGACTACCCCAAATGCATAGATCCCCGATCGCCCCAACTGGGCTCCTCTACTGATCATCCGAAAAGGAAACATAGTAACGGCCCGAATCCTCGTCGAACTCCCACTTGAGTTCGGTCCGAACTACCACTTGAGCTCAGTCGAATCACCTGGAGCGGTATCATCGGTCCCTGCATCTGGTTTTTGGAAGTAAATTGTGAGTCACGGGGACTTAGCAATCTCACACCCTCGCGATCAAGACTGTTTAAGCTTATAGGAAGGGTAAAAGGTATGAGGTGGAGCTGCAGCAAGCGACTAGCATATATGGTGGCTAACATACGCAAATGAGAGCGAGAAGAGGAGGCAAAGGCACGATCGATGAACTATGATCAAGAAGTGATCCTAGAACAACCTACGTCAAGCATAACTCGAGACCGTGTTCTCTTCCCGGACTCCGTCGAAAAGAGACCATCACAGCCACACACTCAGTTTTTTTAATTTTAATTAAGTTAAGTTTAAGGTTATCTACAATCGGACATTAAGAAATTCCTATCTGCCCATAACCGCGGGCACGGCTTTCAAAAGATCAAACCCTGCAGGGGAGTCCCAACTTAGCCCATCACAAGCTCTCACGGTCAACGAAGGATATTCATTCTCCCAAGACAATCCGGTCAGACTCGGCATCCCGGTTATAAGACATCTCGACAATGGAAAAACAAGTCCAGCAAAGCCGCCTGAATGTGCCGACAAATCCCGATAGGAGCTGCACATATCTCGTTCTCAGGGCACACTCAGATGAGACTAGCTATGAGTAAAACCAACCCTCAAGTTTCCCTGAGGTGGCCCCGTAGGCAGCTCAGTTTGGACCAACACTTAGAGGAGCACTGGCCTAGAGGGGTTTAAATAAAGATGACCCTTGGGCTCCGGAAACCCAAGGGAAAAGAGGCTAGGTGGCGAATGGTAAAACCAAGGTTGGGCATTGCTGGAGGAGTTTTATTCAAGGCGAACTGTCAAGGGGTTCCCATTATAACCCAACCGTGCAAGGAACGCAAAATCAAGGAACATAACACCGGTATGACGGAAACTAGGGCGGCAAGAGTGGAACAAAACACCAGGCATAAGGCCGAGCCTTCCACCCTTTACCAAGTATATAGGTGCATTAAAAATAGACAAGATATAGTAATTATATCCCAACAATAAACAAGTTCCAACAAGGAACAAACTCCAATCTTCACCTGCAACTAGCAACGCTATAAGAGGGGCTGAGCAAAGCGGTAACATAGCCAAACAACGGTTTGCTAGGACAAGGTGGGTTAGAGGTTTGACATGGCAATATGGTAGGCATGATAAGCAAGTGGTAGGTATCGTAGCATAGGCATAGCAAAAGAGCGAGCATCTAGCTAGCAAAGATAGAAGTGATTTCGAGGGTATGGTCATCTTGCCCGCAAAGTTCTCCGAGTTGACGTTAGCTTGATCCTCGTAAGCGTACTCAACGGGCTCCTCGATCACATACTCGTCTCCCGGCTCTACCCAAGCAAGAACAACAAGCAAAGGGAGACAACTATCAACCACGTGCAATGCACAAACAACATGATGCAAAACATGTCATGAAATGCGGGATGTGATATGCGATGCATATGGATGATTTGGAAAGAAAAGATTGAACCTAGCCTCAACTTGGAAAGCCAAGAGTTCCATTGGAAAGATGAGTTGATTTCGGTCGAAATCGATATAAAGATCACCAGAATCAGATGCACGGTTTGGAAATGGCAAGCAAAACAAATATGGCACTGATGTACGATTAACAGCACGAGGCCATCTAAATGCATCAAGAACAACATGCTACAGCACTCTAACATAACAACAAAATACATGGCAGGGATCCACTCAAGATGCTTGACAAAATATGAACAATGAGCTACGGCTAATTCACTCAATAGCAGGTTCAAACAAGCATGACAAAAGTGCAAAAGATTACAGGTTACAGACTTAGTGAAATTAACATCAAGTCAGGAATTTAACATCAGGAAGCAAAGTTTAGAGCAAGGTAACAACATGCTACAGGAACATATCATGGCAAAGCAAGGCATGGCATGAAGCTACTCAAAGCATACAACAAAAGTCCCTTACTGACCATAAGCCAAAAGGGATCAGAAAATACAATGGCAATCATGTGAACGTAGCAATTATCGTTAACAGATTCAGACTTAGAGAAAACTGGAACATGGCAAAACAGATATCAAGTAGGCATGTTTACGAGCTCTATGCACTCACCAAAAATCAATGCATGACAAACTAGGCATACACCCAGCAAGTAGACATGTCATAGAAGCTAGACATGGCAAGAACAACAACATAGCATGCACGGATCAACTACAACAACCTCGGCAAAATTGCTAAACATGTTAACAATCTGCCAGGAACATTTTAAAGAAAAAGTAGAGCTCGATTGACTCAAGCTAGGGTGCTCCATAAATTCAAACAAAGACATGGATGGATAGAGCACCACAATATCTACAAAACATCCTTACTGATCATGCTCAAAAGAGGCACGGATCACTAGGTAGCAACATGAACATATGGCATAAAAATAATGACAGGGCAGAGACTTAGAATATTTCTAAGTCCTTGAAATCAGCAACATTGAGAGGGCTACTTTGCATGCTTGTGCTAGTCACCACAAATATCACAAAAATACATGGCATACACCCCTGTAAAGATGACATGGCATACTTCAAAACTCATGTAGAGCTCAAGATCATAGCATGCGCACATTAATCATGGCAAAAATGACAAAAGTGCATTTGCTGATAATAAACTGAAACTAACATCACATAGCCCTCTTCCAACAGCATTTAGGGAATCAAGATGAGCTCAAATGAACATGATGCAATGAGATGAAATGGAGTACTCGACGAGACGAACATTTCGATATGCTACACACACGAATCGGAGCTACGGATGCAGAGTTATGGCATGTCAAAGTATGCACAAAATATTAGGGTTTCGGGCAAAAGTCAACCGAGGGAATTGGATTTGGATCTCAGATCTGGCGGTTACTGTAGCTCGTGGAGCCCGAGGTGCTCGGCGGAGTTAATGACCGCGGTGGCCGGACTTGATGATGGGGACGACCGGAGTTGGGCTCGCCGGAGCCACCGGAAGAAGAGGCCGCCGCGGTGCGGTGGAGGAGCTCGCCGGGGCTCCGGGAGGCGAGGCCGACGAGGGAACGACACGGTGGAGGAGCCGGTCTTGCGGAGGTCGCCGGCTGGATAGGGGCGGCGGGGTAGGCGCGGCGTCGGGGATGAAGGCGGCAGGCAGCGGTGACGCGGGATGGGCTCCGAGGGCCCGCAGCGGGCCGAGCGGGCCTCGGGCAGTCAGTGGCGAAGTGGGCACCCGCGGGGACAGGTGGCAGCGCGTAATTGGCGCAGGGCGGCGGCGGACGGTGTCCGGCTATGCTTCGGACATGT